>NW_027507686.1:240366632-240418437 GCF_037356315.1 Lithobates pipiens
ATATTTTGCAAATAATTAGGAACAGCTGCAGTGCCTCCTAGTGGCCAGAAGCAGTCACAGCAAGTTGTGACATTGCTTAGTGTTTTTTTTTTTCTTCTTTCTTTATACAAATACAATACAGAATTCTGTCCATTTTTGCAATCTGCATGACAACATCAGAGACATTTCTTCAGACTGCATTTATGAGGTATGCACCGATACCAATTCTAGCACTTCTCAGCCCCCCCCCCCCCCCGCTCCGTGTCGTCATCCCCCCCCCCCCGCGTCGGTCCTCCATCGCCCCCCCCCCCCCCGCATCAGTCCTCCATCGCCCCCCCCCCGCGTCAGTCCTCATCCCCCCCCCCCACCGCGCCGGTCCTCCTCCGCTCCACCGCGCCGGTCCTCCTCCGCTCCCCCCCTCCGCGTCGGTCCTCCTCCGCTCCCCCCCTCCGCGTCGGTCCTCTTCCGCTCTCCACTCCCCCCCTCCGCGTCGGTCCTCTTCCGCTCTCCCCCCCCCCCTCCGCGTCGGTCCTCTTCCGCTCCCCCCCCTCCCCCCTCTCTGTGTCGGTCCTCTTCCGCTCTCCCCCCCCTCCGCGTCGCTCCTCTTCCTCCTCCCCCCCCCCTCCGCGTCGGTCCTCTTCCGCTCTCCCCCCCTCTCCGCGTCGGTCCTCTTCCGCTCTCCCCCTCCCCCCTCTGCGCGTCGGTCCTCTTCCGCTCTCCCCTCCCCCCCGTCGGTCCTCTTCCGCTCTCCCCTCCCCCCTCTCCGCGTCGGTCCTCTTCCGCTCTCCCCTCCCCCTCTCCGCGTCGGTCCTCTTCCGCTCTCCCCTCCCCCCTCTCCGCGTCGGTCCTCTTCCGCTCTCCCCCCCCCTCCGCGTCGGTCCTCTTCCGCTCCCCCTCTCCGCGTCGGTCCTCTTCCGCTCCCCCTCTCCGCGTCGGTCCTCTTCCGCTCCCCCCCCCCTCCGCGTCGGTCCTCTTCCGCTCTCCCCCCCCTCCGCGTCGGTCCTCTTCCGCCTCTCCCCCCCCCCTCCGCGTCGGTCCTCTTCCGCTCTCCCCCCCCCTCCGCGTCGGTCCTCTTCCGCTCTCCCCCCCCCCCCCCCCTCCGCGTCGGTCCTCTTCCGCTCCCCCCCCCCCTCCGCGTCGGTCCTCTTCCGCTCTCCCCCCCCCCCTCCGCGTCGGTCCTCTTCCGCTCTCCCCCCCCCCCCCTCCGCGTCGGTCCTCTTCCGCTCTCCCCCCCCCCCCCCTCCGCGTCGGTCCTCTTCCGCTCTCCCCCCCCCCCTCCGCGTCGGTCCTCTTCCGCTCTCCCCCCCCCCCCCCCCTCTCCGCGTCGGTCCTCTTCCGCTCTCCCCCCCCTCCCCCCCTCCGCGTCGGTCCTCTTCCGCTCTCCCCCCCCTCCCCCCTCTCCGCGTCGGTCCTCTTCCGCTCTCCCCCCCCTCCCCCCTCTGCGCGTCGGTCCTCTTCCGCTCTCCCCTCCCCCCGTCGGTCCTCTTCCGCTCTCCCCTCCCCCCTCTCCGCGTCGGTCCTCTTCCGCTCTCCCCTCCCCCCTCTCCGCGTCGGTCCTCTTCCGCTCCCCCCTCTCCGCGTCGGTCCTCTTCCGCTCCCCCTCTCCGCGTCGGTCCTCTTCCGCTCCCCCCTCTCCGCGTCGGTCCTCTTCCGCTCCCCCCTCTCCGCGTCGGTCATCTTCCGCCTCCCCCCTCTCCGCGTCGGTCCTCTTCCGCTCCCCCCTCTCCCGCGTCGGTCCTCTTCCGCTCCCCCCCCCCCTCCGCGTCGGTCCTCTTCCGCTCCCCCCCCCTCCGCGTCGGTCCTCTTCCGCTCCCCCCCCCCCTCCGCGTCGGTCCTCTTCCGCTCCCCCCCCCTCCGCGTCGGTCCTCTTCCGCTCCCCCCCCCTCCGCGTCGGTCCTCTTCCGCTCCCCCCCCCCCTCCGCGTCGGTCCTCTTCCGCTCCCCCCCCCTCCGCGTCGGTCCTCTTCCGCTCCCCCCCCCCTCCGCGTCGGTCCTCTTCCGCTCCCCCCCCCTCCGCGTCGGTCCTCTTCCGCTCCCCCCCCCCTCCGCGTCGGTCCTCTTCCGCTCCCCCCCCCCCTCCGCGTCGGTCCTCTTCCGCTCCCCCCCCCCCTCCGCGTCGGTCCTCTTCCGCTCCCCCCCCCCCCTCCGCGTCGGTCCTCTTCCGCTCCCCCCCCCCCTCCGCGTCGGTCCTCTTCCGCTCCCCCCCCCCCTCCGCGTCGGTCCTCTTCCGCTCTCCCCCCCCCCCCCTCCGCGTCGGTCCTCTTCCGCTCCCCCCCCCCCCCCCTCCGCGTCGGTCCTCTTCCGCTCTCCCCCCCCCCTCCGCGTCGGTCCTCTTCCGCTCTCCCCCCCCCCCCCTCCGCGTCGGTCCTCTTCCGCTCTCCCCCCCCCCCCCCTCCGCGTCGGTCCTCTTCCGCTCTCCCCCCCCCCCCTCCGCGTCGGTCCTCTTCCGCTCTCCCCCCCCCTCCCCCCCTCTCCGCGTCGGTCCTCTTCCGCTCTCCCCCCCCTCCCCCCCCTCCGCGTCGGTCCTCTTCCGCTCTCCCCCCCCTCCCCCCTCTCCGCGTCGGTCCTCTTCCGCTCTCCCCCCCTCCCCCCTCTGCGCGTCGGTCCTCTTCCGCTCTCCCCTCCCCCTCTCCCGTCGGTCCTCTTCCGCTCTCCCCTCCCCCCTCTCCGCGTCGGTCCTCTTCCGCTCTCCCTCCCCCCTCTCCGCGTCGGTCCTCTTCCGCTCCCCCCTCTCCGCGTCGGTCCTCTTCCGCTCCCCCCTCTCCGCGTCGGTCCTCTTCCGCTCCCCCCTCTCCGCGTCGGTCCTCTTCCGCTCCCCCCTCTCCGCGTCGGTCCTCTTCCGCTCCCCCCTCTCCGCGTCGGTCCTCTTCCGCTCCCCCCTCTCCGCGTCGGTCCTCTTCCGCTCCCCCCCCCTCCGCGTCGGTCCTCTTCCGCTCCCCCCCCCCTCCGCGTCGGTCCTCTTCCGCTCCCCCCCCCCTCCGCGTCGGTCCTCTTCCGCTCCCCCCCCCCTCCGCGTCGGTCCTCTTCCGCTCCCCCCCCCCTCCGCGTCGGTCCTCTTCCGCTCCCCCCCCCCTCCGCGTCGGTCCTCTTCCGCTCCCCCCCCCTCCGCGTCGGTCCTCTTCCGCTCCCCCCCCCCTCCGCGTCGGTCCTCTTCCGCTCCCCCCCCCCTCCGCGTCGGTCCTCTTCCGCTCCCCCCCCTCCCTCCGCGTCGGTCCTCTTCCGCTCCCCCCTCTCCGCGTCGGTCCTCTTCCGCTCCCCCCTCTCCGCGTCGGTCCTCTTCCGCTCCCCCCTCTCCGCGTCGGTCCTCTTCCGCTCCCCCCTCTCCGCGTCGGTCCTCTTCCGCTCCCCCCTCTCCGCGTCGGTCCTCTTCCGCTCCCCCCCTCTCCGCGTCGGTCCTCTTCCGCTCCCCCCCCCTCCGCGTCGGTCCTCTTCCGCTCCCCCCCCCCCCTCCGCGTCGGTCCTCTTCCGCTCCCCCCCCCCTCCGCGTCGGTCCTCTTCCGCTCCCCCCCCCCCTCCGCGTCGGTCCTCTTCCGCTCCCCCCCCCCTCCGCGTCGGTCCTCTTCCGCTCCCCCCCCCCTCCGCGTCGGTCCTCTTCCGCTCCCCCCCCCCTCCGCGTCGGTCCTCTTCCGCTCCCCCCCCCCTCCGCGTCGGTCCTCTTCCGCTCCCCCCCCCCTCCGCGTCGGTCCTCTTCCGCTCCCCCCCCCTCCGCGTCGGTCCTCTTCCGCTCCCCCCCCCCTCCGCGTCGGTCCTCTTCCGCTCCCCCCCCCCCTCCGCGTCGGTCCTCTTCCGCCCCCCCCCCCCCTCCGCGTCGGTCCTCTTCCGCTCCCCCCCCCCCCTCCGCGTCGGTCCTCTTCCGCTCCCCCCCCCCCCCTCCGCGTCGGTCCTCTTCCGCTCCCCCCCCCCCTCCGCGTCGGTCCTCTTCCCGCTCCCCCCCCCCCTCCGCGTCGGTCCTCTTCCGCTCCCCCCCCCCCTCCGCGTCGGTCCTCTTCCGCTCCCCCCCCCCCCTCCGCGTCGGTCCTCTTCCGCTCCCCCCCCCCTCCGCGTCGGTCCTCTTCCGCTCCCCCCCCCCCTCCGCGTCGGTCCTCTTCCGCTCCCCCCCCCCCTCCGCGTCGGTCCTCTTCCGCTCTCCCCTCCCCCGTCGGTCCTCTTCCGCTCTCCCCCTCCCCCCGTCGGTCCTCTTCCGCTCTCCCCTCCCCCCGTCGGTCCTCTTCCGCTCTCCCCTCCCCCCTCTCCGCGTCGGTCCTCTTCCGCTCCCCCCTCTCCGCGTCGGTCCTCTTCCGCTCCCCCCTCTCCGCGTCGGTCCTCTTCCGCTCCCCCCTCTCCGCGTCGGTCCTCTTCCGCTCCCCCCTCTCCGCGTCGGTCCTCTTCCGCTCCCCCCTCTCCGCGTCGGTCCTCTTCCGCTCCCCCCTCTCCGCGTCGGTCCTCTTCCGCTCCCCCCTCCCCCTCCGCGTCGGTCCTCTTCCGCTCCCCCCTCCCCCTCCGCGTCGGTCCTCTTCCGCTCCCCCCCCCCCCTCCGCGTCGGTCCTCTTCCGCTCCCCCCCCCCCGCGTCGGTCCTCTTCCGCTCCCCCCCCCCTCCGCGTCGGTCCTCTTCCGCTCCCCCCCCCCCTCCGCGTCGGTCCTCTTCCGCTCCCCCCCCCTCCGCGTCGGTCCTCTTCCGCTCCCCCCCCCCCCTCCGCGTCGGTCCTCTTCCGCTCTCCCCTCCCCCGTCGGTCCTCTTCCGCTCTCCCCTCCCCCCTCTCCGCGTCGGTCCTCTTCCGCTCTCCCCTCCCCCCTCTCCGCGTCGGTCCTCTTCCGCTCCCCCCTCTCCGCGTCGGTCCTCTTCCGCTCCCCCCTCTCCGCGTCGGTCCTCTTCCGCTCCCCCCTCTCCGCGTCGGTCCTCTTCCGCTCCCCCCTCTCCGCGTCGGCCCTCTTCCGCTCCCCCCTCTCCGCGTCGGCCCTCTTCCGCTCCCCCCTCTCCGCGTCGGCCCTCTTCCGCTCCCCCCTCTCCGCGTCGGTCCTCTTCCGCTCCCCCCTCTCCGCGTCGGTCCTCTTCCGCTCCCCCTCTCCGCGTCGGTCCTCTTCCGCTCCCCCCTCTCCGCGTCGGCCCTCTTCCGCTCCCCCCTCTCCGCGTCGGTCCTCTTCCGCTCCCCCCCCCCCCTCCGCGTCGGTCCTCTTCCGCTCCCCCCCCCCCCCCTCCGCGTCGGTCCTCTTCCGCTCCCCCCCCCCCCCCCCCTCCGCGTCGGTCCTCTTCCGCTCCCCCCCCCCTCCGCGTCGGTCCTCTTCCGCTCCCCCCCCCCCTCCGCGTCGGTCCTCTTCCGCTCCCCCCCCCCCCTCCGCGTCGGTCCTCTTCCGCTCTCCCCCCTCCCCCCTCTCCGCGTCGGTCCTCTTCCGCTCTCCCCTCCCCCCTCTCCGCGTCGGTCCTCTTCCGCTCCCCCCCTCTCCGCGTCGGTCCTCTTCCGCTCCCCCCCCCCCCCTCCGCGTCGGTCCTCTTCCGCTCTCCCCCCCCTCCGCGTCGGTCCTCTTCCGCTCTCCCCCCCTCCCCCCTCTCCGCGTCGGTCCTCTTCCGCTCTCCCCCCCTCCCCCTCTCCGCGTCGGTCCTCTTCCGCTCTCCCCCCCCTCCCCCCTCTGCGCGTCGGTCCTCTTCCGCTCTCCCCCCCCTCCCCCCTCTCCGCGTCGGTCCTCTTCCGCTCTCCCCCCCTCCCCCCTCTCCGCGTCGGTCCTCTTCCGCTCTCCCCCCCTCCCCCCTCTCCCCCCCCCCCCCTCTCCGCGTCGGTCCTCTTCCGCTCTCCCCCCCTCCCCCCTCTTCCGCTCTCCCCTCCCCCCTCTCCGCGTCGGTCCTCTTCCGCTCTCCCCTCCCCCCTCTCCGCGTCGGTCCTCTTCCGCTCTCCCCTCCCCCCTCTCCGCGTCGGTCCTCTTCCTCTTCCGCTCTCCCCTCCCCCCTCTCCGCATCGGTCCTCTTCCGCTCTCCCCTCCCCCCTCTCCGCGTCGGTCCTCTTCCGCTCTCCCCTCCCCTGCGTCGCTCCCCCCCCCGCGTCGGTCCTTCTTTACTGGCTCCTTCCTTTTCCAAATATCAGTGACCCCTGCGTCCACCCTTGCTCCCCCTCCACGTCGTCCTCCATGTTCCCCCTTGCGCCGGATCTGTCAGGATGGAGAGCGAAGGAAGGAGCCGGTAAATTTGTCATTTACCGGCTCCTTCCTGCTCTGAATGCACAGAGTCCGTGATCACTGTGTTTATTAATGGAGAGGAGCCTCTGTCTCCTCTCCATTCATCTTTAGTGCAGCTGAGGCAGCAGAGAAAGGGGCTAGAGAATCTGTGTCCTCAGTCCCTTTCCATGTCTCAAAGGGGAGATGTCTGTGGTCTATTTAGACCCTGAAATCCCACCAAAGCCCCCTCCCTCCCCAACAGGATTGAATTTAAAAAAAAAGGAAAAATTGTAATAAATATTTAAACGTAAAAATAATAAAAAAAATAAAGTATTGTAAAAATACTACTGTCATACGACATTAAAAAAAAGTATCTGTATCGGCGAATACTTCAAAAATAAAAAATAAAAAAGTATCGGTACTTGTACTCTGTCTTAAAAAAGTGGTCTTGGTACAACCCTAGTTTTTATGATGCTAAAGCTCTCACCTCAACAGCCAGGACTCCGATGGTCAATGCTCCAGCAATGTATACATAAGGCTCCAAGGAGTTGAGTAATGTGGAATAGCAGCCCTAGAAGGGAAAAAAAAAAAAAAAATCACAAAGTGTACAAGAAACGTCACCAATCATCCCTGGTTCGTGTGAGATTTGTTTGGCATGAGGAAAGGTTATAACTGGGTCGTTGCAGCATGTCCTGTATTAAGTCTGGCTTTGGTTATTAACCTTTTCAGCATACTGACTGAATATGCAGATTCTAGCAAATGGTCTAGTTATTACCGGATAGCTGATAGTTTGACTGACAATTACTCCATCATACAACACTGTAACCAAATGAATATTTTTGAGACAGGTAGAACTTTATTTTGGAAGTCAATGGTTTATTTTTATATTTTTTTAACTATATGTAACACCCTCCTAGTTTGGACCAGGCTGCTATGTAATTTTAGTTGGCTCCACTGTAATCAGTGGGGCAGGAGTTGATTATCTAGGGCTGCTCAGTGTCTCACAGGCTGCTGTTCTATCACTTCCCCTTGTCTTCTAGAAGTATAGAGGCGGGAGGGCCAAACAGGCAGTCTAAATATTTATGGAACTACAGCCAATACCTGGGAAGGTGTGCCCAGAAGGTGGGGAGGGGAGATATAAATAGTATGATGCCTGGGCAGTCAGTGCTGTGTTCCTGGGTCCAGTCCTGCAGGAGGAGACCTCTGTTGCACGATCCTAGAGAATGACTTAAGGAAGGCACTAAGGTCCCAGCTAGGCTTGTCCAAGGATCATGTGGGGTCTGGAAGGAGTACAGGTCACCAACAGCATAGAGATCCTGTGGGACAGTGGCTGCACTGCGCAACTTCAGAGAATAAGGCGTCCTCGGTTGTTCAGTTTTACAGTTCCTCAGGTTTACCATGCTCCCTACCCAAGTTCATCATTCCCAATAAAAACCCTAAAAAGAACCCCTAGACTGTTTTCTGAGTCAGTGGAAGAATGAAGAGAATGCTGTGTGTGCTGCAAACAAGGAAATGGGACCAAATTCATCAAAGGCTCGAAATATATAAAGCAAAAAAGATCAAATATTTGCGATTACATTTATCACACACTATGGCCACCAGATGGAGCTGATGAGCATAGAAAGTATAACTATTTACACAAATTACAATGATTTGTGAGAGCTCTGTGATTGTTTGAAGCAGTCATACAGCAACTTTTTACACACACACACACACACACACACACACACACACACATATATATATATGTGTGTGATCTAAATTAGTAGTCTCCAAACTGTGGGGCTGAATGCGGACCTTTGCCTGTCTTATCTGGCTCTAGAGGCATAATTCCTGGCACTGATACCAACAATAGGGCACTATTCCTCCCAATGACACCAAAGATGGGGCACTATTCCTCCCACTGACACCAACTATGGGGCACTATTCTTCCAACTGACACCAACAATGGGGCACTATTCTTCCCACTGACACTCCAATGATGGGGCAAAATTCCTACCACTGACACCAACAATGGGAAACTATTTCTACCTCTCATACCAAAGATGGGGCATTGTTTACTCCCACTGGGAACAGTCTGCCCCCCCCCCCTAAATTCTGAAGCACAGTAAACTGGCCCTTTTATTCAGAAAATTTGGAGACCCCTGATCTGAATAATGCTCAGTCTATCTATAGTAGGGGTAGGCAACTTGGGGCCCTCCAGCTGTTGTGGAACTACATTTCCCATGATGCATTGCAAGGCTGGCAGTTACAATTACTCCCAAAGGCATGATGGGACTTGTAGTTCTGCAACAGCTGGAAGGCTCCATGTTTCCTACTCCTGATCTATAGCAAGAGGTACACAGCACCTCATGCATGCCTGCTGACATTGCTTGCTAATACACGGGTCAGTTTTATTCTGTGCAGCACACTAATTAGATTTGGTCTTTTTACCATAGGAGGTAAGGAATACATTATCACTGTGAATGGTCTTTACCTGTCTGTTCAGGTCGATACTCGACATGCACTCTGCCTTGCTCAGGATCTCCGCCTCTCTTCTTAGCACGTTCCTCCTGCAGCAAGCTTCAGGCACCGCATTGTAAGAGTGGGCCCTAAAGTGCAAAGTTTCCCCGAAATCTTCAGGGCCATTCACGCCACAGCATTCAAACTGTAAGAGAAGAGAAACAGAGGGGGGGTCACTGAAAAAGATGGAGGAGCGCGATCAATGCATACACAGGCTTATTCAATAAGTGCAAAATGGAGTACCCAGAGCAGCCATTTAGAATCCCTCCTTTACTCGCCTGGCTGAAGTTAAAGAAGAACTTTACTCCCACCCCTTACCTAGACAGCTGAGTTGCCCTAAAAATCATATTAGGATTGTGCAACACCTGTACGTCCCATACAGGCAAAGACAGCCCTTCGCACAGGTGCATGCATAGATACGCATGAGGCCTTAGGTTAGCAGGGCTGGATTAACATAGGGGCTATTGGAGCTGCAGCTCCAGGCCCCTGCCTTAATATAGGCCCAGGCACCCAAAAAGAACACACTGCTCATGAAAAGCAATGGGCCAACAGAGTTCTCCCCTGATGGGCCCTGCATTCCATATGCACCCCTGGGCAGGGTGGTGGGATTGATGATGAGCAGTCCTAATGGAAGCCTGGGGCACGCCAGTGCAGGGCTCTTGCAGAATTCTGGGGCTTCCATAGCGTTAGGCCTATCTGGCTGCACTCTTTCAGAACAGAGTGCACACCAATGCACGGCCCTTACACCATCCTGGCAAGTCAAATGCCAGGCTTCCCTAGTTGGCATGAGCACTTTGGAGTTTGAGCGCATGCCAACAAAGGCCCTTCTAAACACAGAAGGGTGTCCAGTAAAAAGGTCCACCAAAATCCTCAGCACCAAGCACATGATGCTCTTAATCCGGCCCTGTAGGTTAGTCTCATACTATGCTGCAAGGCATATTGAAGCCCACCATGGTCTGCTAACAGGCTCTCATGGAGCCCTCCTGTAGTAAATGTTTATTAAAAACATTAAAGAACATTTTCTATAAATAAATATTAAATATGTTTCTCAATTTGTAAAGTTCATAATAAGTAACGTTCTGCTTTTCCTACAACGCATGCTCCCCCCAGGGTTGCAGTGAACTAGAGGTGAAGGCAAAGTAGAGCAGATGGTCAGTAAACTCACAGTGACCATGACGGAGTTCCAGGTGGAGGTGAAGATGTCCGTACTGTTGTTCCCCTGGTAATGTTTCTTCAGCTCCTTGGTGAAGAAGTCTCTGGTGAGCTGCAGAGAAAAATTTGGAGATCAGAACCTGTCCAAGATCCAGACTTCCCCGGGAGGACTGGAGGGGCCAGGGGCCACACTGCATGATATGACACACCACTAACTTTGGATTAGAATTTTTATTTTTTTTTTGGCAACAGAATCCACTCGCCCTCATGCCATTCAATCTCCATCCTGCCTTATAGTCAATACAAATAATGACGCTTCCATTCCCGAAATCCAATATACAATGCCGGCCTGATGTTACTTCCTATACTCTGAAGGCCAACCCTTCTCCATACCATTGTACAGATAAGCCGGGGCCTATGCTCAGTATACATACACATCAGCAGAGATTTCTTCTTAGTGCCTGGTGTGAGAACATATACCTCTTCTCGTTGGCTAGGTGTAAGAGCATATATATTCCAACCATCTAATGAAGAGCATATCTATGTTCTCAGTCACTAGTCTAATGCCCCGTACACACGATTCCGCCAGCAAAAGTCCGATGTGAGCTTTTGGTAGGAAATTCCGACCATGTGTGTGCTCCATTGGACTTTTGCTGGCGGAATTTCCGCCAGCAAAAGATTGAGAGCAGGTTCTCCATTTTTCCGACAGAAAAAGCTCAGATTGGAAATTCCAATCGTCTGTAGCAATTCCGACACACAAAATTCCTACGCATGCTCAAAAACTATTTGACGCATGCTCGGAAGCATTGAACTTAAATTTTCCTCGGCTCGTCGTAGTGTTGTAGGTCACCACGTTCTTGACAGTCGAAAGTTCAGTGAACTTTTGTGTGACCGTGTGTATGCAAGCCAAGCTTGAGCGGAATTCCGTCGCAAAAAACCATCCAAGGTTTTTCCGACGGAAATTACGCTCGTGTGTGTGTACGGGGCATAACAGCGTACAAAGTCTTCTAACCATCCAGCATGAGAGCATACTTAATTTCATTGGATAATGGGGTACCACCAGTCCCCCTGTATTGGGCTCAGGCAGCTGACAAGCATAAGGAAAGAGGGGAACCAGGAGGAGCGGTGGGGTGGTATTGATTGGAACCAAACCCCTGTAGCTCCCCCTGCAGCAGCTGAAAGGCAGCTTTTCCTTCTACCTCCTGCTGCTTTCAGCTGCTGCATGCGAGAGCTGCAGGGGTTCGGTTCCAGTAAATAAATAAATAAATATATGTATAATTTTATAATTATATATATATATATATATATATATATATATATATATATATATATATATATATATATATAAAGTAATACTTTTTTTTCTTACAGGTTTTTTTTTTTCTGGTAGTATATACTATAGTAGTAGATACTTATATTCTTTGTCTTGATTTATTGTATTTAAGGCTTATGAATGTGTGGAATTTTTAATAAGTAGTATATAAAGTATTTAAAAAAATAAATAAAACTGTAAAAAAAATAAACACATAATCAAGGGCTCATTCACACAGGTTCTCTGGCTCATAAAGAGTGAATGAGAGGTTTGTGTGGGCTGGAGCTGCCTGTTCCTCTATGGGGGACGCAGTGGCTGTGTGAAGCCGTAGGTCCTAATTTGACAAGGGTGTCTGATAGAACACACACACACACACAGGTTCTGAATCTTGCCGGCCAACAGACACCACCAGATTCTGATCAGTACGGCTCTGGGACACTTACATTCTCCCTGAACAGGAACGCCAATATAGCAGCAGAGAGTTCTGCCAGGAATATAACCAGAATGAACATGAAGAACTGGAAGAGAAAGCAGAGACATTCATAATCATTAGCACTCCGTTGGGTCAATGAGTCTTCAGAACATGATATGTGGATGATCTGTTCTTATATACATATGTAGTCGTAGATCTAAGCCCCTGTACACACAGTCGGAGATTTCGACAACCAAATCCGTCGGATTTTGTCCGTCGGATCTTGTCCGAAACTGTTGCATACACACGGTCGGACTAAGTTGTCGAAAAATCCGATCTTTCAGAACGTGATGACGTAATTTCGTTACGATGGGACTACATTCAGACTAGTAGCCAATAGCTTTGATGTAGGAATTTGATCTGAGCATGCGTGGCACTTTGTCCAATCAAAATTCTCTACACATGATCGGAGTATGTCCGATCGAACCAGTTGGTCGGGAAATATTTCCAACAAGTTGGAAAATTGGGTCAGACGGATATTCCAACGGAATCAGTCCGATGCATACCACACACAGTCGGATTATCTGACAACACGGTCCGATAGGACACATTCCGACGGATTCTCCGACCGTGTGTACAAGGGCTAAGACTTTACAAGTCATCTCGTGCTGCATCACGGGTCTATAAAGCACCCTATAAGAAAGGTAGGGTCCTCTTATATCATTTCTATTACACGTGCAATTCGTTGTTTGGTTATTCTGAAATTCAGATGTATCTGAATGTCCGAATTAAATAGTAGTTTTGTTTATTAGTTTTCTAACAAATGCCAACTTTTCAGAACAATAAGAATTTGGATCGGTCAAAAAAACGATCAACCGATTTGAATTCTGTGTCAAGAAATAGCTGGTTGTTAAGCAGCAGGTCGGGAAGCCGGCCGCCTGTGTGCTTAACAACCATGAGTCGTCATCTGTCAGCGGGCTTCTTCACTGACATATGAATGTAAAGATAAAGAATGCCGGTGTCATGTCAAATAGTGTCCGCTGTACATAGGACAAGCAGATTCCGAAAATATCTGCAGATGAAAGGCGCCTGCACCAAGAGTCCAGGTTCAAGCCCCACCATCCAAGTAGACAAAGAGTTAGAATAAAAAGAGCCGAGCGAAGAGAGGCTGTGCCTGAAGCGCGGCGGGCGAGCCCGCGAGGGGCCCTCTAATATGTGCGGCCCTATGTCCACTTGGATGGTGGGGCTTGCACCTGGACTCACGGCGCAGGCGCCGTTCATCTTCGGAGATTTTCCGAATCTCCTTGTGCTCCGTACTGTGCAAGTGCTGCTCCCGCGCAGTTCAGAGCGGATGCTTTTCGATAGGCGGACTGTATCTGTCAGAACACCGGCAATAGAAAAATGTTTAAAACCGTCTCAGGGTCCCCCCTCCCAGTCCATACTAAGCTCTTTGGGTCTGGTATGGATTTTAAGTGGGAACCCCACACCAAAATGAAAAAAAAAATGGAGTGGGGTCCCTCCCCCCAAAATCCATACCAGACCCTTATCAGAGCATGTAGCCTGGCAGGTCCAAAATGGGGGGGGGGCGGGACAGGAAAGCCCCCTCCTGAACCGTACCAGGCCACATACCCTCAACATGGGGGGCTGGGTGGTCTGGAAAAGCTATCCCTTTAAAATCAATGAATGTGTTCACGCTGAGATACGTTTTGATGGAAAAAAACCCTGCTTGCAGCATGGTTGGGGAGGCAATGAAAAACACTGTAAAACCGTGGCAAAAACACGCCTGCAATGCATTTTTGTTTGCGGTTTTTGAGTCACGTGTCCTTTAACGTCCGCACTGCACATGCGGTAACATTGCAACAAATACGAATTTGTGCGTTTTCCCCACAGATCAGTGTGAAAATGCCCCAAGTCGCACAGATTTTAACTGCTTGCTTTCAAATACATGGACTGCAAAGTCGCACAAGCGTGAATGGAGCCGCGGGTTGCAGGAAAGAAATTTGCTCGTATCACCCATCATTACAGACAGTGCTGACAGGGGAATCCGCTATTGTCTTCTCCTGGCGGGCAGGGCAAAGCCATCCCCACCGGGAGAAGACAATGATCATCGCTAGCAGCTATAGCAGCCACTAGTGATAAAAGAATCCGGCAGGCTGGTTGAACCCTATTTTTAGCCTGCCCAATAACGGTTCAAATTCCGCACCATGTACACCCAGCCCTATTGTCTTGAAGTGTGCGGAGAGTCTTTTGTTTATAAATATTATAACAGCTACTTACAAACAGCAGAAGGCACTTGTTCTCACGGATGGCTCCACAGCAGCCCAGGAAGCCTAGAAGAAACAACATGGCCCCCATGGCCAGGACCAGGTAGGCACCCATGAACATCAGGGGGTTTGCAGCTATGATTTCCCGGAAACCGGTGGGGTCAACGATTACCCAAACCCCGAGTCCGAGCAGGAACGTTCCACCGAGCTGAGAGGAAGTAAGGGTGGGAGATGTGTTAACACAGAAAAAAGATAAGAAAGCTGCTAAATGGGTCACTCTACATGCTTTGTCTAATTTACTTTTTACAGAGCTATCCGCACGCTGTTGTGCCCACCATTCGGGTCTCTGCTTCCACCCAGATAGGCCATAGGATGAAGACTGGTCATAGAGGATGAGGTACCCTCATGGGGGAATGAGAACAAGCTAAGTAAGGGAGATGAGGATGGGTCATAGGGAGAGGTTAAGATGGGTCATTGGGGGATGAGGAATGCTCATGGGGGGAGGGATGAGAACGGGTCATGGGGAAAGAGGCTGGGTCATGGGGATAAGGACCACTCATAGGGGATACAGACAGGCCATTGGGGGGAGGGGGGGGGTATGGGGACAAGTCATGGGGACTGAGGATCGGTCGTAGGGTAAGGGGATGAGAATGAGGGAATGGAGATTAGGGTGGGTTATGGGAATGAGGACCATTCATGGGGGGATAAAGATGGGTCATGAGGAGGATGAGGCCCACTCATGGGGAGATGAGGATGAGTAATGGGGGATGAGAATTGGTCACAGGAGAGGAGGAACACTCACAGGGGAATGAAGACCAGTCACAGGTGGAATGAGACCGGGTCATGAAAAGAGAATCACTCATTCCGGATAAAGATAGATAATGGCAAAATATGAGGACAAGTCATGGGGTGATGAGGACAAGTTGTGGAAAAATTAGGACCACTGATGAGATGAAGACAGGCCACCAAGGGATGTGAACAGGTCATGGGGACGCATTGGATTACAATGGGGGTATTGTTTGCTGAAGCCCCCCCAAAAAATATACCACCAGCTGCCACTGGGCTCATTAATAAGTTGGTGAGGATGGGTCACTTGGGGGAGAAAGCCAGTCATAGTGGGGATAATGATGGGGGGATGGGGACAAGTCATGGGGAATAAAGATTGGGCATAGGGGATGAGGAACGCTCATGGTGGCATGAAGATGGGTCATGGGAGAGATGAGGAAGAGTAATGGAGGGTTATGTAGGTCAGGCAGGTAAGTGCATGTAGGTCAGGGAGGTAAGTGGTCAGCATTAACAGGCACTGGTAAGTCACACAACCCCACCGCCCAGCCCACAAAAAAAAAAAAAAGCTGCACCACAAGTGACAAGTCATGAGGAACGCTCATGGTGGCATGAAGATGGGTCATGGGAGAGATGGGGAAGAGTAATGGAGGGGTGAGAACTGGTCATAGGAGATGAGTAATGCTTACAGTGGAATCAAGACCAGTCATGGGTGGGGGTTGAGGATGGGTTAAGGGAAGGATGAGGACCACTCGCAGGGGAATAAGGACAAATCATGGGGGGGGGGGGGGGGTGAAGGTCACCAGGGGATGTGGATAGGTCATGGAGGGATGAAGACCACTCATAAGCAGATGAGGATGGGTTACTGGGGGGTGAGCACCGGTCATGGTGGGGATAATGATGGGTCATGGAGGGATGTAGACCACTCATGGAGAAGGAAGACCGTTCATAGGGGGTGAGGACTGGTTGGAAGGGTGAAGGGTGTTTTCTTCACCAAGGAAAGAATTCTTCAGTCATCCACCACAGTTGTTTTCCGTGGTCTTCCAGGTCTTTTGGTGTTGCTGAGCTCACCGGTGCGGTCTTTCTTTTTAAGGATGTTCCAGTTGATTTGGCCACACCTAATATTTTTGCTATCTCTCTGATGGGTTTGTTTTGTTTTTCAGCTTAATGATGGCTTGCTTCACTGATAGTGACAGCTCTTTGGATCTCATATTGAGAGTTGACAGCAACAGATTCCAAATGCAAATAGCACACTTGAAATTAACTCTGGACCTTTTATCTGCTCCTTGTAAATGGGATAATGAGGGAATAACACACACCTGGCCATGGAACAGCTGAGCAGCCAATTGTCCCAATACTTTTGGTCCCGCTTTTGGGAGGCATATATACAAATGGTTGTAATTCCTACACCGTTCACCTGATTTGAATGTAAATATCCTCAAATTAAAGCTGAAAGTCTTCAGTTAAAAAACATTTTGTTTGTTTCATTTCAAATACACTGTGGTGGTGTATAGAGCCAAAAAGATTAGAATTGTGTCAATGTCCCAATATTTATGGACCTGACTGAAGAAAGCAGAGACAACAAACTGCTAAAAGCATCCAAGCCCCTTCCCTAATACTAATTCTCTGCAGCTTTTACAAGTATATATGAAATGCAATGAACAAAATATGGAACAGCATGCAAGGATTTGAAAGGCATGTAAAAAAAAAATAATAATAACTCGGGTACATATTACAATAGTGGCTTCATTCCTCGTTCAACCACAAGCCTCCCCCCCCCCCCAACACCAGCAGTGTTCTTCACTCCCCTTGTACTTCCAGGCTGGTCATGTGACATGGATTTTTTAGCACATTCAGGGGCGTCGGGAGGGGACCCCAAAAAGCCTGAGTCTATTGAATGCTGCATTCTATTGTTAGCCCCGAGCGTCGCGACTGTTCTGATTGTGATTACGGCTGAAAGTGGCCGAGTGCCGTAGCAGGTCCTGCCTTCTGAAGCCTGCAGCGCCAACGCCAGGACCGCGGGACATGTGAGTGACGTGACGTCACTGCAGGCTCCGGAAACGGGAGCGCTACATCCCAGCTCCCCTCTCCTCCTCGGCTTCTCTCTGAAGCTGTGATGGCACACCACAGCTAAGCTGAGGTAGGTCAGACAGTGTGTTTATGTAGGTCAGGCTATTGTTCCCATTCTACATCCACACATTACCATCTCTAACTGAGCCTTTTTTGATTTATGTCTTTTTTTGGGGGGTTACCCTGGGATGTCCTGGTTCCTCTCCGTTTTATGCCTTGGTGGGGGTTTTCTGTTGCCCGGCTAGGGGGGCTGCGTTATGCAATAGGGAGGTTTTCTTGACCTCCTGCTGTCCTCGCCTGCCCTTTGGGATGGGCGCGGCCACCTACATTTTGGCGAAATGTTCTCCACGCCCACACCGATGGGGGTGACGACTGTTGACTTCGCAGTTGTGGGCTGTGTGCAATCTCCTGGAGAGAGGATTAGTGTTCTGCCCTGTGCGTACACCTCCGGCTAGACGGCTGATGTTATTGACGACGCTGGGGGCAGGGCGTCTGGGGCCACCGTGAGTATATTTGGCTGATCGGCTTGGCTTGGTTTGTATTTGAGGCTTGTTGGTCTGCATAGCGGTCACAGGTATGGGAGGCTTTTACTGTTGTTCGGGGATGTTTAAACACATTAAGGCAATACTCTGACTTATTCATACTTATATTTACTGTGTGGTTGGTTGTATTCCCCCCACACTACTATAATTGGTTTATTTTCATTTACCTTTATATATATATATATATATATTTTTTTTTTTGTCTGTCTCCCCCTATAGCCTTCCAAATGTTATCACTCTGACACTTTTATTGGACATGTATACCTTATACCTCTCAAATTAACTATCTCTATACATATAGATAGTTGTGAAACACCATAGGGTCTTTTAATTTAATTAATTTATATACTAATATTTATTCTAGACATATTTTTGGCTACATCTTAGACCTCTTTGACCGAACGCCCTTTCCAGCCAGTGCCGCTCATCCAGGTGTGTATTCATTCACCTGTGCCCCCTCAGCTCCCGAGCAGGACACTTATTGCCACCACCATGACAACAATGGTCAGTGACCCAGCCCAGTGGCTTGGTGAGTATGAGGTCTCTGATTTGTGGACCTCCCTTGCCAATTACTAGATTTTTTTGTTTTCCCCTTTGCTCTCACCAACATATACCCATTCATTTCATTATATTTCATTTCATTTTTGTTCCAGACAAGACAAATATGCACCTGCCCCTGAAGAGCGAGCAAAAGACTGCGAAACGCGTAGGGTAACACCGATGCTCTTGATACATTTACACTGCTGGGTATTTCCCCGTCTGGACATCATTAATGCTTTCCTGTGTTTATTTTGTTGGGTATTTATGTTATGTGCATTGTGGTTCATATATTGTTCCATATGTGTATGTATAACCTTCTACCTCAGATTACCGTATTTATCGGCGTATAACATGCACTTTTTTCCCCTTAAAATCAGGGGAAAATTGCGGGTGCATGTTATACGCTGATCCTCCGCGATTTGTGATAGATTTCTGGGCTCTGGGCGGCTTTCAGACGCTTTTGGCCCTTCTCGCGGCTTTCGGCCACCTTCGGCCCTTCTTGGCGGTCGAAAAACCGCCGAGAAGGGCTGAGAGCGGCCGAAAGCTGCTGAGAACTACCGGGCGCCGCCAAGATACACAGGACATCTCGGCTGCACCATTTTTAAAAATAAAAGCTGACATCACTGAGGGGACAACGATGCACAAGGCTGCAATTATGGACAGGCTGCATGACAAGGCTGCAAATGACACCGACAAGGCTGCAGATGGACACTGATAAGGCTGCATTGATGGGCGTTTAAATGTAATTTTTTTTCCTTAAATTTCCCTCCTAAAAGTTTTTTTCCTTAAAATTCCCTCCTAAACTTGGGGTGCGTGTTATACGCCAGTGCGTGTTATACGCCGATAAATACGGTATGTGTACATATATCAATTGATCTATTTATTTATGATGAATTTTATTATCTCATGGATGTATTTGGAATGTAGTGAATTGATATTTGTTTTTACCACTGCTCTTAACTTGGCCACTATGCCGGGTAACGCACATTTATTGTTGTTCCCAATTGGTTACACAGCATTATGTAATTAATAAATTAAAAATTGTATATATTTCCGTGTGAACATTGCCTACTCTCTCCCACCTCATTTTTAGTGATGGCCGAACGGTTCGCCCGGCGGTCGTTTCGCGGCGAATTTCCGACATTCGCGGTCCGCACGTTCGAACGCCTTTTTCCGTCGTTCGCCGCGGCGGACTTACGTGTTTAATGTATACAAGAACTTTAACCTTTGGTGACACGTTTATCATGTGATACAGGACAGCCAATTGAGACATGACAGCACATGGACACTTGTACATTCCCCCTAACCTATAAATACACCCGATCCGGTGGCCATTTTACATTCTTTCTTCTGTTAAGATAGGGACAGGTTCCTGTGTGGAGTAGGGAGAGATAAACCACTAGCTATTTGGTACACAAAAGTTCTTTTCAGGACTGGTATAGGTGTTAGGTGTTGATAGGTTTGCTGTGCTGCTGATTCTTGCAGCAGCCTGAGTGTCTTTTGTTAGTTTAGAGAAAGGGAAAGGACGGTGTATGCTACAGGGACAGCCAGATTAGTCTTTCATCATCATCATCATCATCATCATCATTAGCTGTTACTATCAAGGTCCACAAAAGAGCTGTTCCAGTAACCACTAATCGTTCTCTTTTTTTGCCAATTTGTATAGGGACAGGAAGGAAGCAGTGTTGTCAGGCAGTGAGGGTAATTTTAAAGACTTGCTGTTATTATTAGTTCCACAAAGGTTCTTTTCAGGACTGGTATCAGTGGTACAGTAATAGGCTTGTACATGTATAATATTCTTTCTTCCAAATATAGAAAGGATATTATACTTGACTGCTGCCCTTCTGCTGCAGTCTGCTAAACATTCACAACTCACTTGTTCCACAAAAGTTCTTATAAGGACTGGTAACTTGGTATAGGGTGCTACGGTACATAGGCTTGAGTGCGGTACAGTCTGCTGTTCTGTAAGGACCGCTATCGGTCCACAATAGATAGGGTTGACGTGCACCACTGCTGACCGCTGCCCTATACTGCAGCAGTCCTTCAGCGGTATAGGGACTGACGTACAGTCTGCTAATCACTAACACACAACCTGCTTGTTCCACAAAAGTTCTTATAAGGACTGGTAACTTGGTATAGGGTGCTACGGTACATAGGCTTGAGTGCGGTACAGTCTGCTGTTCTGTAAGGACCGCTATCGGTCCACAATAGATAGGGTTGACGTGCACCACTGCTGACCGCTGCCCTATACTGCAGCAGTCCTTCAGCGGTATAGGGACTGACGTACAGTCTGCTAAACACTAATACACAACCTGCTTGGTCCACAAAAGTTCTTATAAGGACTGGTAACTTGGTATAGGGTGCTACGGTACATAGGCTTGAGTGCGGTACAGTCTGCTGTTCTGTAAGGACCGCTATCGGTCCACAATAGATAGGGTTGACGTGCACCACTGCTGACCGCTGCCCTATACTGCAGCAGTCCTTCAGCGGTATAGGGACTGACGTACAGTCTGCTAAACACTAATACACAACCTGCTTGGTCCACAAAAGTTCTTATAAGGACTGGTAACTTGGTATAGGGTGCTACGGTACATAGGCTTGAGTGCGATACAGTCTGCTGTTCTGTAAGGACCGCTATCGGTCCACAATAGATAGGGTTGACGTGCACCACTGCTGACCGCTGCCCTATACTGCAGCAGTCCTTCAGCGGTATAGGGACTGACGTACAGTCTGCTAAACACTAATACACAACCTGCTTGGTCCACAAAAGTTCTTATAAGGACTGGTAACTTGGTATAGGGTGCTACGGTACATAGGCTTGAGTGCGATACAGTCTGCTGTTCTGTAAGGACCGCTATCGGTCCACAATAGATAGGGTTGACGTGCACCACTGCTGACCGCTGCCCTATACTGCAGCAGTCCTTCAGCGGTATAGGGACTGACGTACAGTCTGCTAAACACTAATACACAACCTGCTTGGTCCACAAAAGTTCTTATAAGGACTGGTAACTTGGTATAGGGTGCTACGGTACATAGGCTTGAGTGCGGTACAGTCTGCTGTTCTGTAAGGACCGCTATAGGTCCACAATAGATAGGGTTGACGTGCACCACTGCTGACCGCTCACCTATACTGCAGCAGTCCTTCAGCGGTATAGGGACTAAGAGTTTTGTCACAGGGTCATTTAAAAAATGACATGCAGAGGAAGAGGCAGGCCCTTCCGCAGGGGTGGTAGGGGTAGGGCAGGAGCAACAGGCTTGAGCCAAAGTGGGAAGTTGCAGAAGGTGCGTTCAATTACTTTAAAGGATGCACCAGACTTGGTTGAGTGGCTCGCTCAGCCTTACTCTTCTGCACCCTCCTCATCCTCTCGATCTGCACCCTCTTCTTCACTCTCTGCTATGTGCACCCCCAAAGACACTACCACCAACAACACGACCACCACCACCACCACCACATACCTTCCGCTTGAGTCACTGGAATTATTTTCCGATCCATATCAAGAGGACATTTCTGATGCGCAGCCACTCTTGGTATTGGATCAGGAAGAGGAGGTAGCAACAAGCGCTACTCAGCAGTCTGACGCCAGTACCCAGATCAGCCCAAGGAGGAGGTTGGTCCCCGGTGTTGCTGCCTACTCCGAGATCTCTACTTATAGCGGTGGGGAAGGTGACGTTGATGATGACGTGT
Source organism: Lithobates pipiens (assembly GCF_037356315.1). Classification (NCBI taxonomy): domain Eukaryota; kingdom Metazoa; phylum Chordata; class Amphibia; order Anura; family Ranidae; genus Lithobates; species Lithobates pipiens. The sequence goes on from NW_027507686.1 coordinate 240,387,997, forward strand.
CTAGTGATGTCACGTGGGTGCCCACAAGAGAGGAAGAGGAGGGGAGTTCAGAGGGAGATATGGACCAGCAGATAGGGAGGAGAAGCAGCAATGACTTACATTGCACAGCAGGGACAAAGCAGACTGCAAATGTATCAGGAGCGAGTCATCGACCATGTACGGTCACATCTGGCGCTCCCAGGACACCGGCACATGGCTCCGCAGTGTGGGCTTTTTTTAACGTGTCCGCTGCTGACAATAGCGTTGCCATCTGCAATCTTTGCAGTCAACGCGTTAGTCGCGGTAAGCCCAATACTCACCTAGGGACGACCGCCTTAAGAAGGCACATGAGCAGCCATCACCGAGCCCAGTGGGAGCAACGGAACACACAAAGCCACACTGCAGGCTCTCACCGTCCAGCCTCGTCTTCTACTTCTCCTTCTCCTCTCTCCTCACAATTGTCCTCCACTCCACCTTCCATCACGCCAAGCTCACATTTTTCTGCAAAAAGGCAGGCTTCCGTGGGCCTAATGTTTGAGCGTAAAAAAATGATGATGCCGGATAACCCTCTTGCCCAACGGTTGGCGGCTGGCTTGTCAGAACTCATAGCCCGCCAACTACTGCCATATAAACTGGTGGACTCGGAGGCCTTTCGCAAATTTGTGGCCATTGGAACACCACAATGGAAGGTCCCAGGAAGGAAGTATTTCTCAGAGAAGGGCATCCCAGAGCTATATGGCCATGTTCAGCGGCAAGTGAATGTATCTCTGGCACACAGTGTCGGTGCCAAGATACATCTGACCACAGACACGTGGTCTAGCAAACACGGGCAGGGAAGGTATATCAGTTTTACTGCCCACTGGGTGAACCTTCTGACGGCCGTCAAGCATGTAACCCGTGGCACCCGTGTAGATTTGGTTTTACCGCCACGGATTGCATGCAGGCCTGACTCTTCTTCTCCTCCTCCTACTCCATCCTCCTCCCTCTCCTCCTCAGCTGCCTCCTCCTTTTCCGCTGCTAGCGTCTCTTCCACTGCACCGCCCAAGCTCCCCAGAACCTATTCCACATGCCAGGTGAGACGTTGCCATGCCGTGCTGCGTCTGTTGTGCCTGGAAGCAAAGAGCCACACTGGCCCGGCACTCCTTTCAGCTTTGCGTTCACAGGCAGATGAGTGGCTAACACCGCTCAATTTGACAGTTGGTAAAGTGGTGTGTGACAACGGTGCCAATCTGCTTAGCGCATTGAAACAGGGCAAAATCACGCACGTGCCGTGCATGGCACACGTCTTAAACTTGGTCGTGCAGCGATTCCTTGTCAAATACCCTGGGGTCCAGGACATCTTGCGGCAGGCAAGGAAAATCTCGGCCCATTTCAGAAGATCTTACACGGCCATGGCTCGCCTTGCTGACATTCAGCGGCGACACCATCTGCCGGTCAGACGTCTTATTTGCGATTGCCCGACGCGATGGAACTCAACCTTCTATATGCTTGATAGGCTGCTCCAGCAGAAACGTGCAGTTAACGTCTACCTGTATGAACTCTGCGAAAGAAACGGTTCTGGGGAGCTGGGTTTTTTTTCACCGCGCCAGTGGCTGCTCATGCGCGACACATGCAGACTTCTGCGGCCATTTGAGGAGATCACCAAACTGGTCAGTCGCAGCCATGGCGCCATCAGTGACATGGTACCTTATGCCTTCTTTCTGGAGCGTGCATTGCGTCGTGTCATTGATCAGGCTGTGGAGGAGCAGGAGCGGGAAGATGAGGAAGTCGCAATGCTGGATGAATTCCCAGGGGGGGCTACTCTATCTGAGACAAGTCAACAACAGGAGTCTGATGAGGAGTCAGAGGAGGATGGTGCCGGGGCGGATGAGCAGGAGCAAGAAGAGCATGCTTTAAACCTTTCTGGGATCCCTGTTGTGCGAGGATGGGGAGAGGAGAATGAAGAGGACGACATTATCCTGGATGATGAGCAGGAGCCAGGCCACCACACCGCTTCCACTTTAGTGCAAATGGGGGCCTTCATGCTCCAGTGTTTTAATAGGGACCCCCGTATAAAAAGCATGAGGGTCAAGGACCAGTACTGGGTGGCAACGTACTTAGACCCCCGGTACAAACACAAAATGGCGGAAATGTTACCGCCGTCGCAGAGGGCTGTCAGAATGCAGCACTTCCAGGCCTTGCTTCGAGAAATGCTGCATTCTGCTTTTGCGTGCGCTGGCAGAGGAGCAATTCCCACTCCCAGAGAAGGATTTGCGGGTACCAATCCAACAGCGCCTGCAAGAAGAGGCCGGTTTGAAGATGTGTTGGTGACTTCGGATATGAGGTCATTCTTTCAGCCGACCCATCGACAGGTGTCATCCGGATCCAGCATCAGGGAACGCCTAGACCGTCAGGTGTCCGACTACATTGGGTTAACGGCCGATGTGGACGCTCTGAGGAGTGATGAACCCCTAGACTACTGGGTGGGCAGGCTTGACCTCTGGCCAGAGCTTGCCCAATTTGCAATCGAACTGTTGGCTTGCCCCTCATCCAGTGTCCTGTCCGAAAGGACGTTCAGCGCAGCAGGGGGGATTGTGACCGATAAGCGTACTCGCCTAGCTCACCACAGTGTTAACTACCTCACATTTCTAAAAATGAATGAGGCATGGATCTCGGAGGAATTCAACACATGTGACCAGTAGACCATGTATATGTCTATAAACTATTTTTTTAATCAAGCACACAGACCTTCTTAATTCATTTGGCTCACTTCCTTGACCCAAAAAAGCACACCGTACTATATGCCCCTACCCTCCTCTTTGAAGAGGTTGAGCGGTGTCATATTTCTACTGGGGCTGCTTATGATATCCCTGTGCTGTGCTGACTTCCTCCTGGGGGTTCTTATTATGAAGGGATCACACTATCCCTGTGCTGTGCTGACTTCCTCCTGGGGGTTCTTATTATGAGGGGATCACACCATCCCTGTGCTGTGCTGACTTCCTCCTGGGGCTGCTTACGGTGCTGCTGTCAGTGCTGTATGTCACGGTGCTGCTGTCAGCGCTGTATGTCACGGTGCTGCTGTCAGCGCTGTATGTCACGGTGCTGCTGTCAGCGCTGTATGTCACGGTGCTGCTGTCAGCGCTGTATGTCACGGTGCTGCTGTCAGCGCTGTATGTCACGGTGCTGCTGTCAGCGCTGTATGTCACGGTGCTGCTGTCAGCGCTGTATGTCACGGTGCTGCTGTCAGCGCTGTATGTCACGGTGCTGCTGTCAGCGCTGTATGTCACGGTGCTGCTGTCAGCGCTGTATGTCACGGTGCTGCTGTCAGCGCTGTATGTCACGGTGCTGCTGTCAGTGCTCTGTATTACGGTGCTGCTGTCAGATGCCTCTATCACGGTGCATGTGTCATTCCGGTATGTCACGCTGCTGGTGATCATCTCCTGCACCCTCTTCTTTGCCTACCCTGGTCCCTGACCTTCCCTCTCCTCCATTGCCTTCATTAGCTCCATAGTCCTGAATTGTTAGAACAATTTCCCAAATAAAATAAAAATGCTTGTAGTTATCGATCCCAAATTCACCTCATACATGTATTATGTCATTGTCCAGATGGTGGGACTACGTTTTACCCCCTAATAATTACCACGTGGCCGCAAATTCGACATGAAGGTTTGCAAAGTTCGCCTCCCATTGAAGTCAATGGGGCCCGCGGCGAACGGTCGGTTTCGCGAACGTTTGGGTCCGTTCGCATTTCGCGTTCGCGAAACGTCCCGTCGGAAGTTCGTCCATCACTACTCATTTTAAAGTCCCAGGGTGCTCTATCCTTTTCTTTTGCATATTCTAAGGATGGAGGTGGTGGCGTGGTCATCATGGTCCTTATTTTTCCTTTTTTCTATGTAGGTCAGGTAGGTCAGTGTATGTAGGTCAGGCAGGTCAGTGTATGTAGGTCAGGCAGGTCAGTGTATGTAGGTCAGTGTATGTAGGTCAGGCAAGTAAGTGTAAGTGTATGTAGGTCAGGTAGGTCAGTGTATGTAGGTCAGGTAGGTCAGTGTATGTAGGTCAGGCAGGTCAGTGTATGTAGGTCAGGCAGGTCAGTGTATGTAGGTCAGGCAGGTCAGTGTATGTAGGTCAGGCAGGTCAGTGTATGTAGGTCAGGCAGGTCAGTGTATGTAGGTCAGGCAGGTCAGTGTATGTAGGTCAGTGTATGTAGATCGGGCAGGTCAGTGTATGTAGGTCAGGGTATGTAGGTCAGGCAGGTCAGTGTATGTAGGTCAGGCAGGTCAGTGTATGTAGGTCAGGTAGGTCAGTGTATGTAGGATGGGCAGGTAAGTGTATGTAGGTCAGTGTATGTAGGTCAGGCAGGTAAGTGGTCAGCATTGATGGGCATTGGTAAGTCACACAACCCCACCGCCCAGCCCACTGGACCCATTAATAAGATGGTGAGGATGGGTCACTTGGGGGAGAAAGGCAGTCATAGTGGGGATAATCATGGGGGGGATGGGGACAAGTCATGGGGAATAAAGATTGGGCATAGGGGATGAGGAACGCTCATGGTGGCATGAAGATGGGTCATGGGAGAGATGAGGAAGAGAAATGGAGGGTTATGTAGGTCAGGCAGGTAAGTGCATGTAGGTCAGGGAGGTAAGTGGTCAGCATTAACGGGCACTGGTAAGTTACACAACCCCACTGCCCAGCCCACAAAAAAAAAAAAAAAAGCTGCACCACATAAATCACCACCCCTCTCCCCCCCCCCCAAAGTCGTAGCGACTTCAAATAAATTCCTGCACTACTCTGGTCTGACTTTGATGTGACTTGAGGTCCAGAGGTCTCAAAATTACACAGGTGTTGCTTCAAGTCGCAGGAAAGTCGCACGACTTTCAGGTCGTATAAGTGTGAAAGGGGCCTTACATAGTTAATCTGGTTGAAAAAAGAAACAAGTCTATCCATGATGCTAGGGGTTATTCAACTTGGAAGACTGAGGACATCTAGTGGTGATAAACAATTACGCCAATGGACAGCAATGGAGAGGAGGTGAGCACAGCAGCAGGATTTTTTTTTTTCAGCATCTACAGCGCCCCCTTAATTTTTTTTTTTTTTTTTTTTAAATGCAACAGGCTGGGCTTTAAATTCACACAAAACAGTCATTTATTCTGAAACATGGTAAAAGAAAAAAAAAATGGTAAAAAAAAAAAACCCTAAATACTTACAAATATAAAAAAGTTAAAGATGAACATGAGGTATTTCACACAGCTTAAGCTATCACCCTCCATGTCGGTCGTCCTCCTGTTGACAGAAAAGAAAAAATGGGAAGTTAACAGTCATTCCAATGTAACTTCTGCATTGAAAAGCTCATTTTTTCACTTTGTAGAAAATGTAAAAAAAAGACCAGGCCTTCTTCTGACATTTGTTGTTTACAAGTAAAAAATATTTTTTTGCTAGAAAATTGCGTGGAACTCCCAAACATTATGCCATTTTTAGCAGAGACCCTAGAGAATAAAATGGCGGTCATTGCAATTTTGTTGTAATAATAATAATATTTTATGTCGCACTGTATTTGTGCAACGATCTTTCAAATGCAATTTTTGGGGAACAAATACACTTTAATTAATAATAAAAAAAAAAAATAAGAGTAAAGTTAGTCCAATTTCTTTGGTATAATGTCAAAGATGAATAAATAGATACCAAAAACATGTCATGCTTTAAAATGACTGTACTTTAAAAATCTCCATAGGCAACGCTTTAAATTTTTTTTGCAGGTTACCTGTTTAGAGTTACAGAGGAGGTCTAGTGCTAATTATTGCTATCGGTCTAACGATCTCGGTGATACCTCACATGTGGTTTAAACACCATTTACATATGTGGGAGTGACTTACATGGGTATGGCTTGATGAAGGGGTCCTGTGTGACTCCGAAACGTTGCACTACCTGCTCTGTGATGTAATCATGCTTCAATAAAAAAAAAAAAATAGTTTGGACGCTACCTGTTGATCCGTGGTGTACTGGCAAATATCCACATTGTTACACAGGGATGGGGCGCTTTAATTTTTTTTTTATTTTTTTTTATTATTTATTTTGCTTTTCATTTTTTTATAATTTGTTTTTATCACTTTTATTCCTATTACAAAAAACGTAAACATCCCCTGTAATAGAAATAAGCAGGACAGGTCCTCTTTATTGAGAGATCTGGGGTCAAAAGGGCCCCAGATCTCTTCTCTTTTTTTTTTTTTTTGCTTTTAAAAAGGTAAATGAGAGATCGGAGGTCTTTTTGACCCCAGATCTCTCAATAAAGAAGACCTGCCCTGCTTATTTCTATTACAGGGGATGTTTACATTCTTTGTAATAGGAATAAAAGTAATAAAAAAAAAAAATATAGGGACAGTGTACAAATAAAAAAATTAAATGCAAAATATATAAAAAAAAAAATTATATATATATATATATATATATATAATTTTAATGCGCCACATTAAAATGCCTAGCCATCGGCCGCGCCAGATCAGATCCGGGTTACCGACGGCTCCGGTAAGCTCGGAAACTACCTAGAAAAGTGATCCCATGGCAAATCCGCTGCTGAAATCACTTTTATCTTAAAACCAACTGTCTAACAAAAAAATACACAAAAAAATTACGAAAAAAAAAAAAAAAACAGGGTTATGACACTTAGCTGCTGCCCTAACCCCAGTATTTAACGCCAAAGTAATTATGTACATTAATAGTTAGGCGGTCGGCAAGTGGTTGAAGCCAAATTCTGAAGACAAAAACATTCATTTTTTTTCCTCAATAGCCTCAAAGGACATAAAATCCACTCTGTGCACCAAATGCCTTTAACACACCCAGCTATTACCTTGTAAAAGTAGCTGTGACATCATCACAATTCACAAAATCATCACAATTGGGGCACAATTCCTCCCAATGATGGGGCCCAGCTCCTACCAATGACACCAACAATGGGGCCCAATGATATCAATGCTGGGGCACAATTCTTCCCAATGACACCAACAATGGAGCACAGCTCCTACCAGTGACACTAACAATGGGGCCCAGTGATACCAATGCTGGGGCACAATTCCTTCCAATGACGGGGCACAATTCTTCCCATTGATACCAATAATGGGACACAATTCCTCCCAATGACACCAATGATGGGGCACAGCTCCTACCAATGACACTAACAATGGGGCCCAATGACACCAATGATGGAGCACAATTCTTCCCAATGACACCAATGATGGGGCCCAGCTCCTACCAATGACTCCAACAATGGGGCCCAATGATATCAATGCTGGGGCACAATTCCTCCCAATGACACCAATGATGGGGCACTATTCCTTCCATTGATACCAATGGGGCACAATTTCTCCCAATGACACCAATGATGGAGCACAATTCTTCCTAATGACACCAACAATGGAGCACAGCTCCTACCAATGACACTAACAATGGGGCCCAGTGATACCAATGCTGGGGCACAATTCCTTCCAATGACGGGGCACAATTCCTTCCAATGACGGGGCACAATTCTTCCCATTGATACCAATGATGGGACACAATTCCTCCCAATGACACCAATGATGGGGCACAGCTCCTACCAATGACACTAACAATGGGGCCCAATGACACCAATGATGGAGCACAATTCTTCCCAATGACACCAATGATGGGGCCCAGCTCCTACCAATGACTCCAACAATGGGGCCCAATGATATCAATGCTGGGGCACAATTCCTCCCAATGACACCAATGATGGGGCACTATTCCTTCCATTGATACCAATGGGGCACAATTTCTCCCAATGACACCAATGATGGGGCACAATTCTTCCTAATGACACCAACAATGGAGCACAGCTCCTACAAATGACACTAACAATGGGGCCCAGTGATACCAATGCTGGGGCACAATTCCTTCCAATGACACCAATGACGGGGCACAATTCTTCCCATTGATACCAATGATGGGACACAATTCCTCCCAATGACACCAATGATGGGGCACAGCTCCTACCAATGACACTAACAATGGGGCCCAATGACACCAATGATGGAGCACAATTCTTCCCAATGACACCAATGATGGGGCCCAGCTCCTACCAATGACTCCAACAATGGGGCCCAATGATATCAATGCTGGGGCACAATTCCTCCCAATGACACCAATGATGGGGCACTATTCCTTCCATTGATACCAATGGGGCACAATTTCTCCCAATGACACCAATGATGGGGCACAATTCTTCCTAATGACACCAACAATGGAGCACAGCTCCTACAAATGACACTAACAATGGGGCCCAGTGATACCAATGCTGGGGCACAATTCCTTCCAATGACACCAATGACGGGGCACAATTCTTCCCATTGATACCAATGATGGGACACAATTCCTCCCAATGACACCAATGATGGGGCACAGCTCCTACCAATGACACTAACAATGGGGCCCAATGATGGAGCACAATTCCTCCCAATGATACCAACAATGGGGCACTATTCCTTCCATTGATACCAATGATACGGCACAATTTCTCCCAGTGACACCAATGATGGGGCACAAATCCTCCTAATGACACCAACAATGGGGTACAGCTACTACCAATGACACCAACAATGGGGCACGGTGACACCAATGCTGGGACACAATTTCTCCCAATGATGGGGCACAATTTCTCCCAATGACATCAATGATGGGGCAAGATTCTTCCCAATGACACCAACGATGGGGCACTATTCCCCCCACTGATACCAATGATGGGCGATTGTTTACTCCCGATAGCCACATTCCGGCTCCCCTAAAGTCTTAAGGACAGTAAATTGTGAGATAGAGACAAAGCTTTGTCACCCTAAACAGGAAGTGCTCTTCATGGCAGGATCACCAGGTAGTATTTAAAAAAGAATTAAAAACTTTGAAAATTACTTTTGAAATGACATGAACATGTTAAAGCTTCTAAGAGATTTTAGCAGCTAAATTGCTCCAGTTGAGGTTGCACCTTTTCCGCTTATCGCAGGTTTCCGACGTTGAAAGGTCGGCGACTTGAAATTTGCCGTTCGTTGAACGACTCTTAATCACAGTTTAACCGAATCAAGCCCATTATCTGTCTGGTAGAGACGTGAGCCGCCGCGGAGTCCTTGATGCGGCTGATTGGCGGGTAGGCGCGGGTCAGCGCGGTGAGAGGCGCAGTAGGATGAAGACGTCAGTCCAATCAAAGTAAGTAGAACTCTGACCCCCGCTGATTGATCCGCTAATCACGTCCTTCCATTAAAAACTCACTCCTACATTTCTGAAGTGCTCCCGGCGCGCTAATAACGTATCCGTGTGCTACACTCCAATCACGGTGTAAACAAGAGCTACAATGAAACGTTTTACACACAACCTGTATATAATGATTGGTCGGGGCTTCTAAATAAAGTGCTGTTCTTGAGAATCAGATTAAAGAGGAGCTCCAGCCATGAGCAGGTTCTGGAAGTGGTGGATGCTTTGCCAGGTTTTGTGTCCCCGCTAGGTTTAATTAACCTCACTTCCTGCCCTGGTGACACCCTAGGTGTGAGCTCCTCTCTCTCTCTGCGAGTCCATTCTCCATTTTTTAGTAAATCTCCCCCCACTGAGCGCAATAAAATAAACATTCCCCAGTAAACTGTTTGGTAAAACTTGTTCCCCGCCACCTGCAGATTACGGTTTTTAGGCTGAATTCTCACCATGTACTGCGCATAGGAAGGTCCATTCATTTCAATAGGATGCCCTGTTTGCACAGCGCAGGAAGCTCATATCTTTTCAAGTTTTGTGAATCTTGGATAAGAGCATTTCTGATCCCTTAGATCAGTGTTCTCCAAACTGCGGCCCTGGGGCCAGATGCAGCCCTTTTCTGCCTTTTATCCAGCCCTTCGGGCACTATTTTATCCACTGATACCAACAATGGGGCACAATTCTCCTCACTTACACCAATGATGGGGCACAATTTCTCCCATTCACACCAACAATGGGGCCCAATGACACCAATGAAGGGGCACAAGTTCTCCCAACGAAACCAACAATGGGGCACAATTCCTTCCAGTGATGCCAACAATGGGGCCCAATGACACCAATGAGGGGGCACAATTCCTCCAAATGATGCCAATGATGGGGCACAATTTCTCCCAATGACACCAACGATGGGGCCCAATAACACCAACGATGGGGCCCAATTCCTCTCAGTGATGCCAACCATGGGGCACAATTTCTCCCAGTAACCCCAACAAAGGGGCCCAATGACAGCAATGATGGGACACAATTCCCCCCAATGATACCAACAAAGGGGCACAATTTCTCCCATTGACACCAATAATGGGGCACAATTCCTCCTAATGATACCAACTAAGGGACACAATTTCTCCTAGTGACACCAGAAATAGGGCCCTATGACGCCAATGATGAGGCACAATTTCTCGAAGTGAGACCAACAATGGGGCCCAATGACACCAATGAAGGGGCACAATTTCACCAAATGATGCCAACAATGGGGCACAATTCCCCTCACTGACACCAATGATGGGGCACAATTTCTCCCGGTGATACCAACAATGGGGCCCAATGACACCAATGATAAGGCACAAGTTCTACCAACGAAACCAACAATGGGGCACAATTCCTTCCCGTGATGCCAACAATGGGGGCCCAATGACACCAATGAAGGGGCACAATTCCTCCTAATGATACAAACTAAGGGGCACAATGTCTCCTAGTAACACCAGCAATAGGGACCTATGACCCCAATGATGAGGCACAATTTCTCCCAGTGACACCAACAATGGGACCCAATGACCCGACTGAAAGGGCACAATTCCTCCAAATGATGCCAACGATGGGCCACAATTTCTCTGATACTGATGCCAACGATGGGGCACAATTTCTCCCAGTGACACCAATAATGGGGCCCAATGACATCAATGAAGGGGCACAATTCCTCCCAATGATACCAACGAGGGAGCACAATTTCTCCCAGTGACAGCAACAATAGGGCCGAATGACAACACTGATGGGGCACAGTTCCTCCCACTGAGACCAAGGTTGGGGCATTGTTTTTTTCCCCACTAACAATCAGGCCCTTTTCTACTCCTAGTGGCCACCATTCAGCCCCCTTAAAAGTGTGAAGAACAGTAAACTAGCCCTTTGTTTAGAAAGTTTGTGTTGCTTGTTTTTTTCCCATTCATTGTTGCATCTCAGTGCTGCAGATCACCTGCAGCCTTCTTATAGCAACTTCATATCTACATGAACTCCATCAGTCCTAATGGTGACAACAGTAGACCATTCCCACATAAAATGTCTTTATATGGCCATCTATAGTCTGTTTAGGAAGCTCAATGAGCAATGCAGGAGCACCTTTAGGTTATAAGAACAGAGTGTTGTCACCATATAACAGGAAGTACTTTAACAAAAGCCTTCATAGCAGGATCACCGGGGATTAATTAAAATGAAAATTGCCAATCTTAAGGGCTCCTATGTGGCAGCCCTTGCTGTTCCTCTGAAAAGCAACCTGCAGCGGATTTGTAATTGCGCTTATTGTACTCAGTTGCAGTGCAGACCCGCAGACCTAGAGTTACGCCCCCTAGCTGCACATGTGAGCACACCCTTTGGTCCACATCTAGCGTTGCGTCATCGCACATTCTTTAGCGCTTTTTTTGCACTGACCGCATGGGGCAGCCCACTCATTTGTGCCAAAGAAGCTTCGGTAACTTTGTGGGTTTTGCATGTTTGATGCTGCGCAGACCCATAGGGGGTTATTTACTAAAGGCAAATCCACTTTGCACTGCAAGTGCACTTGGAAGTAAAGTCGCTGTAGATCGGAGGGGGACATGCAAGGAAAATAAAAAATAGCATATTAGCTTGCACATGATTGGATGATAAAATCAGCAGAGCTTCCCCTCATTTCAGATCTACCCCTTAGATTTAGAGCGACTGCACTTCCAAGTGCACTTGCAGTGCAAAGTGGATTTGCCTTTCGTAAATAACCCCCATAGACTTGCATGTGTTATCCTACACAGCGCTGGCGTCCACCGGATTCGACATGCTGTTTAATTTCGGCATGTGTACAGCCCTGAGAGGCTGCATGCCCTCGTTCAGATGGGTGATAAAACTGCAGTTCATCCATGTGGTTTTACTGCCTCTTAGTTATACATGTGAGCACACCCTTAGTTAGGTCCAGATATACCATTGCGTCATCGCACATTTTTGCTCTGAACACATAGGGCAGATCATTCATTTTTATAGACTGCCCTATATGTGCCCTATATGTGCCAAAGAAGCTCCTTTACCTTTTCTGCTTCCCATTTTTGGACCGGGTGAGAATAGGTGAACTGTCATTTTTCAGGTATTGGTGGACTAGATGAACTTTTTTCTAAGATGTTGTTGGACTAGGTGAAGTATCATTTTTCAGATCTTTTTTGACTAGGTGAACTGTCATTTTTCAGGTCTTGGTGGACTAAGTGAACTGTCATTTTTCAGGTCCTGGTGGACTAGGAGAACTGTTTTTTCGAAGATGTAGTTAGACTGGCTGAACTATCATTTTTCAGATCTTGGAGTAGGTGACCTGTCATTTTTCAGATCTTTTTGGACTAGGTGAACTGCCATTTTTCAGGTCTTGGTGGACTGGATAAATTGTCTTTTTCAGAACTTTTTAATCTAGGTGACTTGTCATTTTTCAAGTCTTGGTGGAATAGGTGAACTTTTTTTTCTAAGATGTTGTTGGACTGGCTGAACTGTCATTTTTCAGATCTTGGAGTAGGTGAACTGCCATTTTTCAGGTCTTGGTGGATTGGATAAATTGTCTTTTTCTGAACTTTTTAATCTAGGTGACCTATCATTTTTCAGGTCTTGGTGGAATAGGTGAACTTTTTTCTAAGATGTTGTTGGACTAGGTGAAGTATCATTTTTCAGATCTTTTTTGACTAAGTGAACTGTCATTTTTCAGGTCCTGGTTGACTAGGAGAACTGTTTTTTCTAAGATGTAGTTAGACTGGCTGAACTATCATTTTTCAGATCTTGGAGTAGGTGACCTGTCATTTTTCAGGTCTTGGTGGATTGGATAAATTGTCTTTTTCAGAACTTTTTAATCCAGGTGACTTGTCATTTTTCAAGTCTTGGTGGAATAGGTGAACTTTTTTTTTCTAAGATGTTGTTGGACTGGCTGAACTATCATTTTTCAGATCTTGGAGTAGGTGAACCTGTAATTTTTCAGATCTTTTTGCACTAGGTGAACTGTCATTTTTCAGGTGTTGGTGGACTAGGAGAACTGTCATTTTTTTAGATCTTATTGGCGTAGGTAAACTGTAACTTTTTTCAGATCTTATTGCACCAAGTAAACGCACCAAAGAAGCTCCTTTACCTTTTTGGATGTTGATCTTTGCGCGTTTGACGCAAGCGTGACACTTTTTTTTTTGCGCATTCACGGAAGACTTAGATGTGAATAGAGTCTATTAAAAACGGAAAACTACTTCTGAAATGATATGACCGCATTTTGACATCTATGAAACTAGGTGAACTGTCATTTTTCAGGTCTTGGTGGACAAGGAGAACTGTTTGTTCTAAGATGTTGTTGGACTGGCTGAACTATCATTTTTCAGATCTTGGAGTAGGTGAACCTGTAATTTTTCAGATCTTTTTGCACTAGGTGAACTGTAATTTTTCAGGTGTTGGTGGAATAGGTGAACTGTTTTTTCTAAGCCCTTGTACACACGGTCGGAGATTCCGACAACCAAATCCGTCGGATTTTGTCCGACGGATTTAGTCCAAAACTGTTGTATACACACGGTCGGACAAAGTTGTCGGAAAATCCGATGTGATGACGTTATTTCGTTACGACGGGACTACGTTCACGCTAGTAGCCAATAGCTTTGGTGTAGGAATTTGATCTGAGCATGCGTGGCACTTTGTCCGATCGGAATTCTCTACACATGATCGGAGTATGTCCGATCGGAGCATTTTGTCGGAAAATTTTACCAACAAGTTGAAAAACTTGATCCGTCGGATGCTCCGACGGAAACAGTCCGATGGAGACCACACACAGTCGGAATATCCGACAAAACGGTCCGATCGGACACATTACGTTGTAGTTTCCACTGAACGGACTTGACCACACACGGATACACAAACAGTCCGTCGAAAGCTTGCGCGATGACGTGTACAGCACGTACGACGGGACTAGAAATAGGAAGTCCAAGACACAGCAAAGCACCCTTCCGCCGTGTAAATCCTTTCTGGGCATGCGCCATTCTTAGTCCGTCGAACTAGCATACTGACGATCGTATTGTCCGATGAAACCCAAGTACGACAGACAGATTTTTGGAAAATCCGAAATTCTTAGTACTCCGGACTGCACGCTGAAAAAGTCCGCTGAAGCCCACACACGAGCGGATTGTCCGCTGAAATGTGTTTCAACGGACTAAGTACGTCAAACAGTTCGACCGTGTGTACGCGGCATAATAGGTTGTTGGACTGGCTGAACTATCATATTTCAGATCTTATTGGAGTAGGTGAGCTGTCATTTTTCAGATCCTTTTGGACTGGGTGAACTGTCATTTTTCAGGTCTTGGTGGACTAGGCGATATGAACGCGTTTCGACATCTATGAGATCTCAGGGACATGTATACTTTAAGTGTTTCCATTCAATGTTAATCTCTGTATTGTATTTATTAAAGCAGAAATGAAACAATGCGTTTCTTTTGCCGCCACCGCTGGGATAAAAGCGCTCACGCAGAACGTTCCCCGCGATGCCCATCTGCTTCCCACTCCCCTAGAAAACAAACGCTGAATGCAGCAACACGCCAGCCCTGGCCTACATATCAGGGGGAGAAAAATGTATATCCAATTACAGAGAAAGTCAATAAAGTAACCTTCCATTAAACAAACAATGTACTAAAACGCAGCAGCCAGCCGGGTATACTTAGTCTAATTACACCGCTCCCCGCCGCTCCCCACCATTATCATTAATGAAAAGCTTTTAGCCCACAAGGCAGAACAGTACATTATATCCCGCGTGTTTTTACTCCGGCTGCCTGTTTATGTGCGCTGGGAAGAGGGATGTGCGGGGACCCATCCGCATTACGGACCTCTTAGTGTCAGGCGGGGCGGGAACCACACAAAAGACTTAATGCCGCTGAAAGTGCAGCGTGTAGATGGGTGAAATGCGAAGAGCGACATTAATCAAGAAATGGTGATATTTAACACTGTTACTGAGCTAATAATGTCACACTGATATCTCATTTCATTTCCAGGTCCTTCTTATTTACAGCAACAATTTTTTTAATGCATTAGGCTCAATTCACAAAACTCTATACAAGGAAAAGGATCTTTGTAACAGTAATTTTTCATATTAAAAGATAAAGGATAGTTGGGACTTTAAATGAAGCAATTGTATAATGGAGAGAAGTTGTAAATAAATAATATTTAATTGATGACATTGTTCTAAAAACATAAAGAGTATTCATTTAATTCATATATATTCATAATGCATATGAGGCATCAACATGATGAGTAAACTGAGTATTAGGCTCGGTTCACACAGGGGCGACTGCGATCCGACTTCAGGTCGCCCCTAGTCGCCTCAGGTCGGACAACATTTAAAAATCAATGTAAGTGAATGAGAGCCGTCTTAATGCACGCTACTGAAGTCGCCTCCGACTTCAAAAGAAGTTCCTGTACTACTTCAATCCGACTTGTAGGCGACTTGTACCCATTGATTTCAATGGAGGTCGCCTCCAAGTCGGATCTCTGTCTATACGGAGGAGACTTTGACAGAATTATTAGCTCTGAAGGGGGAACTCCACGCCAAATTTCTGAAAAAAAATTTGGCGTGGGTTTCCCCTCCGAGAGCATACCAGGCCCTTAGGTCTGGTATGGATTCCAAGGGGAACCCCCTACGCCAAAAAAACGGTGTGGGGGTCCCCCCCAGATCCACACCAGACCCTTATCTGAGCACGCTACCCGGCCGGCCAGGAAAGGGGGTGGGGACGAGCGGGCGCCCCCCCCCCCCTCCTGAGCCGTACCAGGCCGCGTGCCCTCAACATGGGGGGGTGCCTTGGGGGAGGGGGGGCGTGCGCCCCCCCCACCCCAAAGCACCTTGTCCCCATGTTGATGAGGACACGGGCCTCTTCCCACGCCAAATTTTTTTTCAGAAATTTGGCGCGGAGTTCCCCCTTCAGAGCTCATTCTCTGATTGGCCATGGCAAAAGTCGCCTGGCCTGGTAGTGACTAAAAGTCGTGTTCAAGTCGTCTCCAAGTTGCCTCACAAAGTCGTCCTGAAGTCGTGTCGCCCGTGTGAACCGAGCCTTATACAGTATTAATAGTAACTGGATAGGGATCAGTCCAAATGGAATACAAATGTGTCATCCAGTGTAGCTCGATTTTGGATTGATCCCTATCCAGTTACTATTAATACTGTTTTTATACCAGCCAATAGACCCATATATACTCTGTGGGTGCACGTGCCAGTCTTGGGTCTGTCGTTGTGGCACGTGTGTGCCATAGTAATTATATACATTTTTTTTTAGTTATCTATTTATTTACTTCACTTTGATCATGTGTCGTTATGATTGTATCATGATTGTCTGCTGTTGGGGCATTTATGTGCTATGGTAATTATATTAATTCCTTATAGTCATTTATTTATTTATTTTATTTTTATTTCTGATCATGTGCCGATATGATTATATCAGTTTACTCATCACGTTGATGCCTCATGTGCATTATGAATATATATGAATTAAATGAATACTCTTTATGTTTTTAGAACAATGTCATCAATTAAATATTATTTATTTACAACTTATCTCCATTATACAATTGCTTCATTTAAAGTCCCAACTATCCTTTATCTTTTCATTTTATTACCGGGATGGAAGCACCATGATGTGCTTCATTCAAAGTCCCAAACCTCTCTCTTGTTTATGTAATTTTTCATACCCCACTGGACTAGCTCAGGGCTCTCCAAACTTTCTAAACAAAGGGCCAGTTTAATGTCCTTCAGACTAAGAGGGAGGGGCGGGCTGTGGCCAGTGGGGGGTAAAAAATGCTCTGGCATCAGAGGGAGTATACAGTGCATCACTGGCATTAGAGGGAGGAATAGTGCCCCATCATTGGTATCAGTGGGAGAAATAGTGCCCCATCATTGGTATCAGTGGTAGGAACAGTGCCCCATCATTGGTATTAGTGGTAGGAATAGTGCCCCATCATTAGTATTAGTGGGAGGAATTGTGCCCCATCATTAGTATTAGTGGGAGGAATGGTGCCCCATCATTGGTATTAGTGAAGGAACAGTGTCCCTTCCAGAGGCGGTGGTCTCATCGGGGGGCATCGATAGTTTCAAAAGACTGAACGCACACAACATCCAGGGATATACAATGTAATACTGACATATAATCACACACATAGGTTGGACTTGATGGACTTGTGTCTTTTTTCAACCTCACCTACTATGTAACAACTTCTCTATCATGTGAGTGTTATTATTGGTTCTCACAACAGTCACATGATCGGGGAAGCCCATATCTTTGCCTACTGATCAGAAGCTGGCGATGATAGCTCGGTCACTATGCTGAAAGTCTCAGCACACAATCTGAGGCTGTCGTGGATACATATGTGCAGTGGATGGGTGTTAAAGCCCCCTTTCCTTGCACCTCTACACTCTATACATTACTAGGCTTTGGTTATACTTGAAGGCAGGGGTGCCCAACCAGTGGCCCTTGAAACCCTCTGATGTGGCCCTCAATCTCAAACCAGGGAAGCGCATGCCCATGCTCTGGGGTGGTGGGTTGGCAAGCCCAGATCGCGATCAAGGGGTTGCCAACCCCGTCATTCCAGAGCATCGGATTGCTTGGAGCCGGCAGTGGAGTAAGTAGGCAGCCACATAAGCCGATGCTTCCTCTGTAGCGCCGGCTCCTGTCCCAGGCAGAATGATACCGAGTGCACTTCACCTACGACCTTTCTAGCAGCCTGGAGAGCAATGACAGCAGAAGCTACAAGAGGAAAAGGTCAGTATATTAAATATCACATACACTGCACTTCTGCAATGGGCATATTAGCACTTACAGTGCATCCAGAAAGTATTCACAGTGCTTCACTTTTTCCACATTTTGTTATGTTACAGCCTTATTCCAAAATTGATTAAATTCATTATTTTTCTCCAAATCTTACATAAAATACCCCATAATGACAACATGAAAGGATTTTTTGAAATCTTTGTAAATTTATTAAAAAGAAAAAACTCCCATGTACATAAGTATTCACAGCCTTTGCCATGACACTCAGAATTGATCTCAGGTGCCTCCTGTTTCCACTGATCATCCTTGAGATGTTTATACAACTTGATTGGAGTCACCTGTGGTAAATTCAGTTGATTGGACATGATTTGGAAAGGCACACACCTGTCTATAGAAGGTCTCACAGGTAACAGTGCATGTCAGAGCACAAACCAAGCCATGAATTCCAAGGAATTGTCTGTAGACCTCCGAGACAGGATTGTATGGAGGCACAGATCTGGGGAAGGGTGCAGAAAAATGTCTGCAGCATTGAAGATCCCAATGAGCACAGTGGCCTCCATCATCCATCAATGGAGAAAGTTTGGAACCACCAGGACTCTACCTAGAGTGGTCCGCCCACCCAAACTGAGACATTTCAGGGAGAAAGGTCTTAGGAAGGTGACCAAGAACCCAATGATCACTCTGACAGAGCTCCAGCATTTCTCTGTGGAGAAAGGAGAAGCTTCCAGAAGAACAACCATCTCTGCAGCACACCACCAATCAGGCCTGTGTGGTAGAGTGGCCAGACGGAAGCCACTCCTCAGTAAAAGGCACATGGCGGCCCACCTGGAATTTGCCAAAAGACACCTGAAGGACTCTCAGACCATGAGAAACAAAATTCTCTGGTCTGATGAAACAAAGATTGAACTCTTTGGCCTGAATAGCAAGCGTTATGTCTGGAGGAAACCAGGCCCCGCTTATCACCTGCCCAATACCATCCCTACAGTGAAGCATGGTGGTGGCAGCATCACACTGTGGGGATGATTTTCAGTGGTAGGAACTGGGAGACTAGTCAGGATCGAGGGAAAGATGAATGCAGCAATGTACAGAGACATCCTTGATGAAAACCTGCTCCAGCGCGCTCTGGACTTCAGACTGGGGCAAAGGTTCATCTTCCAACAGGACAACGACCCTAAGCACCCAGCCAAGATAACAGAGGAGTGGCTACGGGACAACTCTGTGAATGTCCTTGAGTGGCCCAGCCAGAGCCCAGACTTGAACCCGATTGAACATCTCTGGCAGGGCTGGACTGGGACAAAAATGTGGCCCTGGACTTCATCATGACCGGTCCACTTTAATTCTGAGTGTCTCCATCAGCACTTCCCCTTACATCAGAGTGTTCTCCCTCTCCTCCCCCTCCCACGTGTACTCACAGTTTTGAAGGTAGCTTCTCGTTCCTCTCTCCAGTCATGTGATAAGTGATAAGGGGAGAGAGGATGGAACGTCTGGCAGCTATCTCCCCCTGCAGGCTGGAGGGAGCCGAAAGCCTAATGCTCTCTCCAGCAA
The DNA here is from genome assembly GCF_037356315.1 of Lithobates pipiens. NCBI lineage: Eukaryota > Metazoa > Chordata > Amphibia > Anura > Ranidae > Lithobates > Lithobates pipiens. The sequence continues at coordinate 240,407,502 of NW_027507686.1, forward strand.
GTGATGGCAGCTGCTCCCCCTAACAGGAGTGAAATCACGATCACTCACTGTCAGAGAGGAGCAGCTCCAGGACTGCACCTGACCGGCCCACTGGGCCATCGGCCCACCGGGAAACTCCCTGTAGTCCCAATGGCTAGCACATGCCTGATCTCTGGAGAGATCTGAAAATGGCTGTGCACCGACACTCCCCATCCAACCTGATGGAGCTTGAGAGGTCCTGCAAAGAATAGGAGAAACTGCCCAAAAATAGGTGTGCCAAGCTTGTAGCATCATATTCACAAAGACTTTAGGCTGTAATTGGTGCCAAAGGTGCTTCACCAAAGTATTAAGCAATACATGGGATTTTTTTTTTTTTTATATATATAAATTTGCAAAGATTTCAAACAAACTTCTTTCACGTTGTCATTATGGGGTATTGTTTGTAGAATTTTGAGGAAAATAATGAATTTAATCCATTTTGGAATAAAGCTGCAACTTAACAAAAATGTGGAAAAAGTGAAGCACTGTGAATACTTTCCGGATGCACTGTATAAAGAAGGGTTCCCTAGGCCGCTTTCACACGGATCCAAAGGTGCAGCGAATTGCATCTGCGGTTTAGCTGCACTGAGTCATTGACTTTGATTACATCCTGCAGGTTTGGTGCACTTTCAGAAAGCACACCATGCCTGCAAGATATATTAGAAGTCTATGGCAAAGTGAAGGAAACACGCAGGTGCCCCCACGGTGTGGGTAAACTACAGCACATGCAAGTGTGAAAGCAGCCTTATAAAGGGGCTCGGAACAGAAAGGGCTCATTAAAATTGGCAGTTTGGGGGAGGTAAAACCCCATAGCTCATTGTGGCCCCGCAACCGATTACCAAATCACTTAAGTGGCCCTCCCTCTTCAAAAGGTTGGGCAACCCTGCTTTAAGGTTTCCATCTGCTTTAGGCATGTGCATGCTTATTCTATCACCCACACATCTCTTGCTGAAACCAGATTCATGGAAAAAGTCATTCAGGTTGCTCGGTACGTATTTAGCGATTTCCACTTTTTTCCTTCTGGAGACAGAAATGTATAAAACAATGTTTAAAAATCAGATGCAATACCACATCTGACCACTGTGTGTCATCACTGCCCAACACAGGGTACCCTATGGCATCTCAAAGCTCTAGTGCTAATCTTCTGAATGTAAGTAAAAGTAACCCAATCATCGCTAAGCACACTTTTCATGGTTGACATTTCAGAATCTGATGGTCTGGTAGATGATGAAAAGTTACGGATATCGGGGAAGAAACAGGAAAGTAACGAATAATAAAGCAAGGCTGGCAGATAAAACAATTCATGATTCCGGAAACTAGGAACTCTGCAAACCAGAACTAAGCGTGCAAATGGGAATTTATACATTTAATAATGGGGCCTAGAGCAGAATGCTGGTTTTTAATAGAGCGGAGGAGGGGGTGAGAACCTCTGCCAGGTTTTTATTGCTATTTGTGTATGTTATAGGAAGTGATGGGAAATCTCTTCAATGGGGACACAGATAAAAACAGGTCTTTAGAGGATTAGTAAAAAGTTATAACATAGACAGGATTTAAGCCACAGATGGTCGGCTATCTAAGAACCGTGGGCCACATCCAGCCTTTACAAGATTTTATCCAGTCCGCAGCTAGAGGGTCAGCAGCGTATCCCCAATGTTCACAAACTGAGGATTAAGGGTCAGCCGAGGCTGTCTATGGTTTCCATTTCAACCCACACCCAGACTCTGTAAGTGGGGACTCTGATGGGGCCCCCGATGTAAGATGTAACTGAATGGGGACTCTGATGTAAGGGAGGACTCTGATGTAAGGGAAGGATCTGACGTAAAGGGGAACTCTAATAGAAACCCTGATGTAAGGCAGACTTATGTAAAGGGGACTCTAATGGGGACCCTGATGTAAAAGGTAACTGAATGGAGACTCTGATGTAAGGGGGAAGCTGAGGGGGGGGGGGGGGCTGTGACGGAGGCTCTTTTTAAGGAGGGGGGAACTCTGACGGAGGCTCTTTTTAAGGAGGGGGGAACTCTGACGGAGGCTCTTTTTAAGGAGGGGGGAACTCTGACGGAGGCTCTTTTTAAGGAGGGGGGAACTCTGACGGAGGCTCTTTTTAAGGAGGGGGGAACTCTGACGGAGGCTCTGACGCAAGGGGGGAACTCTGACGCAAGGGGGGAACTCTGACGCAAGGGGGAACCTCTGACGGGGGCTCCGACGCAAAGGGGGGAACCTCTGACGGGGGCTCCGACGCAAGGGGGGAACCTCTGACGGGGGCTCCGACGCAAGGGGGGAACCTCTGACGGGGGCTCCGACGCAAGGGGGGAACCTCTGACGGGGGCTCCGACGCAGGGGGGGAACTCTGACGGAGGCTCCTACGCAAGGGGGGGAACTCTGACGGAGGCTCCGACGCAAGGGGGGGAACTCTGACGGAGGCTCTGACGCAAGGGGGGGGAACTCTGACGGAGGCTCCGACGCAAGGGGGGGGAACTCTGACGGAGGCTCCGACGCAAGGGGGGGAACTCTGACGGAGGCTCCGACGCAAGGGGGGGAACTCTGACGGAGGCTCCGACGCAAGGGGGGGAACTCTGACGGAGGCTCCGACGCAAGGGGGGGAACTCTGACGGAGGCTCCGACGCAAGGGGGGGAACTCTGACGGAGGCTCCGACGCAAGGGGGGGAACTCTGACGGAGGCTCCGACGCAAGGGGGGGAACTCTGACGGAGGCTCCGACGCAAGAGGGGGAACTCTGACGGAGGCTCCGACGCAAGGGGGGGAACTCTGACGGAGGCTCCGACGCAAGGGGGGGAACTCTGACGGAGGCTCCGACGCAAGGGGGGGAACTCTGACGGAGGCTCCGACGCAAGGGGGGGAACTCTGACGGAGGCTCCGACGCAAGGGGGGGAACTCTGACGGAGGCTCCGACGCAAGGGGGGGGAACTCTGACGGAGGCTCCGACGCAAGGGGGGGGAACTCTGACGGAGGCTCCGACGCAAGGGGGGGAACTCTGACGGAGGCTCCGACGCAAGGGGGGGAACTCTGACGGAGGCTCCGACGCAAGGGGGGGAACTCTGACGGAGGCTCCGACGCAAGAGGGGGAACTCTGACGGAGGCTCCGACGCAAGGGGGGGAACTCTGACGGAGGCTCCGACGCAAGGGGGGGAACTCTGACGGAGGCTCCGACGCAAGGGGGGGAACTCTGACGGAGGCTCCGACGCAAGGGGGGGAACTCTGACGGAGGCTCCGACGCAAGGGGGGGAACTCTGACGGAGGCTCCGACGCAAGGGGGGGAACTCTGACGGAGGCTCCGACGCAAGGGGGGGAACTCTGACGGAGGCTCCGACGCAAGGGGGGGAACTCTGACGGAGGCTCCGACGCAAGGGGGGAACTCTGACGGAGGCTCCGACGCAAGGGGGGAACTCTGACGGAGGCTCCGACGCAAGGGGGGAACTCTGACGGAGGCTCCGACGCAAGGGGGGAACTCTGACGGAGGCTCTGACGTAAGAGAGGGACTCTGATGGAGGCTCTGATGTAAGGGGGGAACTCTGACGGAGGCTCTGACGTAAGGGGAGACTCAACAGAATTACTGAATTCAGATGAAATTAGAAGAAAGAAAGCCAAAAAAAGAAAATGAATGCAGCCATCACATTTAAGAATTGATAAGTTGCAATATAATAAAGGTTTGCTTTTGGGTATAAAACGGCTTTAACCTATAATGTTTATTACAGGAGGTGTATTATAGTACGGGTATTACGTAGGATTTTTCTCACTTTGTACTGTTGCATCATATTTAGTCCATGCACACATAGGCTGTTATCAACTGTTTTTGGCTGGGGGTTCTGAGAGGAAAAAAAGCAAACCCCCCCCCCCCCCCCCAAAAAAAAACACGCTCAAAAACACAGCACACCAGGTTTTTGTTTCCATTGAAAAAAAAAAAAACATGCTTAAAAAAGCTATTACAAAAACACTGAACACCATTGAAAAACTCACTGCAAAGCCTCTGGCGTTTTTTATAATGTTTTTAGAACATCCGTGTGCATGATGAGGCCTTCATGTTTATTTTGAGGTCTTGCCATTATTCTCTATGATCTTCCCAATGCCCCAAATGAGCCTTTATTCTTCATTCTGAGGATTTAATCATCAGAATTTACGGCCAGGATATGCAGATCCACGAGAAAGTACAAAAAAAAAATTTAATTTTTGGAGTTCGGAGAGACCGGCGAATCCAACAAGAATTTCTAACATGACAAAAAACGTGACAGTACAATAATGAGATGAGCGGTGCAGGCGCTGCCCTCATTGTCTTGTTCTATGTCAGGCCAGTTTCTATGTTTCGGTGTGCGCAGCAGATGGAATCCGTATTGTCAGAATGGAGGAGCCCCGGAGGGGTGGGGAGGTGGTGGGGGGGGGGGGTCTGGTCAGTAATGGATGGAGAATCCCAGTATCATCAAACACCCCGAGTGACCCCGGGGTCACCCTCTGTGCAGCTTCCACTGACAGTTATTTGTCTTCAGACAACTCCGCTCATGTATGAACAGGTGCAGGCGGTGTCAGGCCGTCTGTCACTTTGTATGAGTGTATGGAGGCCTTTATCCTCCACATACCCCCAAGCACTGTGCGAGGACACAACGCCGGTTCACCATCGTCCTGGACTTTGTGCCGGTGCATGAACAAAACAAAAAGAAAAATATGTTTGATTTGTCATCAGATTGCTTACTCTGATTTCACTGCACACTGCGAGCTTCTCACAATGTGCAGTAGAAGTTGCAGCAAGTCAGATAGAGCCCAGCTCATTTCCTGGCTGGAGAACGCCCAGCATCATCCAGCTCTTTTCTCCCCCCCCAGTCTGACTCTAGCCTGGCCCTTTCATTGGATTTCAGTTCTTTCAATTATTTTGACTCAGCATGTGGGTGTTATCTAGGTTTATCAAGCCTGCAAATGAAGTCTGCTAAGGATTTCCTACTCCTCCAGAGCAACATTTACCTATAAAAGCTCCAGACTGACATTTACCTATAAAAGCATTTTTATATTGTATATTATTTTATGTAATTTTTTTATATATATTGTTTTATAATATATATTATTTAGTATATATATATATTATTTTATTTTTTATATTGCATATAGGTTTTTAGAATATTTTATATTATTTTGTATATTATATATAGGTTTATATGATATTTCTTTATTTTATATTGAATTTTTATATATTATTTTGCATATTTTTATATATTATTTTAATTTTTAGATGTATATTTTTTATATATATTATTTTGCATATTTTTATATATTATTTTATTTTTTAGATCATATATTATTGTATATACGTTTATATAACATTATATAATATTTTATATATTTTTACATACTATTTTATATTATATATTACTTTGTCTATTTTTATATATTATTACATTATATTATTACATTTTTCCTTTTTTATATATATTATTTTATATACGTTTCTATAATATTTTATATTATACATTTTATAAGTTATATTATATTATTTTGTATATTTTTATATATTATTTTATATATTTTATATGTACCAAATCACCAGACAACAAGGGATGGCAATGCTGAAGTGTTTAAGTCGAGGATTAGCTCTATCCCCACTAACGACTGAAATGTATTGCAGCTAAGGTCGCTGTGTCCAACCTAAAACGGGCCCCCAATGTGATAAATGTAGATCGGGTCGTAGTTTACATATTCGTTCTGGTGGGACTCCTTTGGAGTTCCATCCATGGATGCGCAATCCGTATGGTAAAGCACTCTCTGCCCTCAATTGAAGAAGGGTCAATTCTAGGTCTCTCTTCAACCCTGAATCCACTTCCAATGCTTGTGGTACCCCAAACACTTTAGTTTGGATATGCCGGAAGGATGATGTTCTAGCCCAGATGTATACAGACCTCTGTATAGTGCTGAAGAAGAGACTGGAGCCCCTTTGCCTGATAATTTCAGCAACAAGGTAGTTTATGGCTTGACCCTTGGATATCTGAGATCCTTCTAGACCAGGGTTTCTCAACCAGGGTTCCATTGAACCGTAGGGTTCCTCCAGAGGTTGCTAGGGGTTCCTTGAGCATTGGTAAATTTCTGCCACTCAGATAAGTTCCCACCGACACATTGATCTTTTTAGCTATCTGTAAGGAGGTAACTCTTCCCAACGACCACAAGTTTAAGTAGCCTTCTTACCACTGACCATCATACTAATGTATCATGAGTCGTAGATTTCTAATTTTTAGCAGGGGTTCCCTGAGACTGGAGAACTATTTCAAGGGTTCCTCTGTGTTGAAAAGGTTGAGAAAGGCTGGTCTATAGACCTATTATGCCGCGTACACACGAGCGGACTTTTCAACATCCAAAGTCCGACGGAATGATTCCGTCAGACTATTCGATCGTGTGTGGGCTGCAACGGACTTTTGATTCGCAAAAGTCTGACGGACTTTAGAAAATGGAACATGCTTCAAATTTTACCGACGGAACTCCGCCGGACCCGGTCCCTTCGAAAAATTCGCTCGTGTGTATGCTATTCCGACGGACTAAAACCGACGCTAGGGCAGCTATTGGCTACTGGCTATGAACTTCCTTATTCGAGTCCAGTCGTACGTCATCACGTTTGAATCCGTCGGAGTTTGGTGTGATTGTGTGTGGCCAAGTCCGCTCAGTCGAAAAGTCCGTCAGAACTCTGTCGGAACTCCGGCAGGACTCCGGCAGGACTCCGGCAGGACTCCGGCAGGACTCCTTCGGAAGTCTGTCGGACATAAGTCCTCTCGTGTGTACGGGGCTTTAGCCATACAAAATACTTCTTCAGTGTTACTGGCCATATTGAGGATGTCTTATCCCTCTGAATGGAGAGTGAGACATTGGGGGTTATTTACGAAAGGCAAATCCACTTTGCACTACGAGTGCAGTCACTGTAGACAGGGCCGTCTTTAATATTGACCCTGGGCAAAACTTTTCTTGGGGAACCCCCCCCCCGCTCTCTAGCAGCTAGACTCAAAATCAGTTTACTGAATTAGATCAGGCAGCTATTGCAATTGGTTGCCAGAGGTTAGTGTATCATTACCGTTCACTGACTGGTTTCTAGAGGTTACAGCACGTATTACTGCTCACTGATTAGTTGCTAGATGTTACAGCACATGATTACTGCTTGTTGATTGGTTGCTAGAGATTACTGTGGCTATGACCTCAGGGGGCCACGATATATACATATCAATGCTGCCAGCCGCCGCTATTTACATATGAATGCCGGTAATTTACATGTAAACACAGGGTCTGCAGGGCAGTCATCTGTGCAGAGCTGGGCAGCATTAGTAGCAGCACTTCACACTGAGATATTGGGACACAGCACAGGACTAAAACCTTGAAGGATGAGGGAATTTAAACCAGGATAGTTGGCAAGTATGAGGCAGCTGCTTTGGGCCCCAGGATAATGACAGGGCCCAGGGCAGCTGCCCCTTTTGCCCTGCCTTAAAGACAGCCATGGCTGTAGATCTGAGGGGGGAGGGATTCTAAGGGGGATTTGCAGGATTGTGCCAACCTGCCGCAATATAATGACGGCAGCTGGTCGGCAAGCTGTTAAAAAAAAAAGGGAATCCCCAGATATAGACAGTCAGCTTCAATGGAAAGAGCAAAAAAAAATGATCTGCACACATATCCTTCTATACATATTATATACACACATCCCGGCATGTAGCGGACTCCACACATCAATCCATAACCATCATCCACATTTCTGGAGATGCTTCAGTGCTGATTCGTTCACATCAATCCCATCCCATCTGTCAATAGGTGACCTCTTATTGTCTTAATGATGACCCCGACAATCTCCACCATTCATACGGGACTTTTAAAACAGACCCCGGAGAGCCCATATAAAAAAAGACAGAGATTGATCTGCTACATTACATGCACGGCACAACGTCTCAACAAGTCCCCGATTGGCTCCCGAGAGCTCTGTTTGTCGCTAAGAGGTCCATCATTTGGGGCCATTAAACCCGCGCCGGCTGATGAGGAAAGCACAGAAAATATTACCGGATAAATTAGCGAGCACTCTGGAGAATTATTTAAAAGGAAACTCCAAATTTATTTCTAAAAGTCACACTTTACACAGTTGAAATACATTCGTGAAGCATTTCACTGGCTAAATTACGCCATTCTGTTTTTTTTTTCAACCCTGATTGGTGGAGCGATATGCCCTTTCGCTGCCAAGCCGTATTAGCGCAACAAATGCACATTTTCAGTAAAAGAAAATACACTAAAATTCATTTTAGTGAACGCAAATGTAATATATTTCCCAGTTACCGGCAAAAGATGATAGGCGACACTTTAACCACTTAAGCCTCTTTCTGAGATTTGTTAAAAACAGGTTTTTTTTTGGTAGAAAATTACTTAGAACCCCCAAATATTATACATTTTTCTTTCTAACACCCATGGCGGTCGTTGCAATATTTTTTGTCACATCGCATTTGCGCAGTGGTTTTACAAGCGCACTTTTTTTGGAAAAAATACAAATTTTTTTAAATTAAAAAATAAGACAACAGTAAAGATAGCTCAAATTTTTTTTTACATTGCGAAAGATAATGTTACACCAAGTAAATTGATACCCAACATGTCACGCTTCAAAATTGCGCCCGCTCATGGAATGGCGACAAACTTTTACCCTTAAAAAAATCTCCATAGGAGATGTTTAAAAAATTCTACGGGTTGCATGTTTTTAGTTACACAGGAGGTCTAGAGCTAGAATTATTTTTCTCTCGCTCTACCAATCGTGGCGATACCTCATGTGGGTGATTTGAACACAGTTTTCATATGTGGGCGCTACTCACAAATGCGTTCGCTTCTGCATGCAAGCTCGTGCATGCAGTGTAAAAATTTGTTATTTTTACACTGCTCTTTTAAAAAAAAAAAAATGGTGTCACTTTTATTCCTATTACAAGGAATGAAAACATGATAGAACCTCTTAAATATGAGATCTGGGGTTAAAAAGACCTCACATCTCATATTTACACTATAATGCAATAAAAAATAAAAAATAAAATGTAATTTAAAAAAAATACCAAAAAAATAAAAAAATTTCCCTTTAAGAGCTATGGGCGGAAGTGACGTTTTGACGTCGCTTCCGCCTTGCAATGATATGGAGCCGGGTGGGGACCATCTTCCCCTCACTTGTCATACAAGGGACAACATCTGAACGCCTCCGCCGCTACCGACGGCTCCGGTAATCAGCGGAGGGCACCGGAGCGCAGTGGGAGGGTGGCCCCTCTCCTGCCGCCGATAAAAGTTATCTTGTGGCGAATCCGCCGCAGAGACCACTTTTATCTTGAAGCAGACCGCCCGCTGAAGAAACGGATGCCGTGGTTATGATTAGCTAGCTGCTGCCATAACAACCATATTCCTCTTCAAAGTACCGACGTATAACGAAGGTGGGCGGTCCGGAAGTGGTTAAAGACCCTTGCAGGTGTGCACAGTGATATCTAATGGGGAGCGCAATCGATGTTTTCATACATTAGGTGCCCCAAACTTGTGCATTTATATTCATGAGGGAAGGGGGCACAAAAATCTTTTTTTTTTTGTTTTTTTTGTTTTTTTTAAGTGTTTGGAAGTACCTTTTCATTTTTTAGACTTTTTTACACCTATGTGATAGCTTATTTATGGTTACAAAGTTCTCTTTAATGCAGCCCACTGAAGAAAATGGAGTGTAAATCGTGGTCTATTCATTTCCCTATCCACCCTGGCCAAGTGACAGAAGAAATTGGAAATTACGGAATCCTCATCAATTTCAGGTTCTCTCTAGCTAGGGGCGATTATCGAGCTGGTGTTTACTAGTCTCCCGCCTCTCTACCTGGCAATACCCGCCATGGTAGTGTTGCCCTGTAAATATGGTGGGGGAGGGGTAGAAATTTAAGGGGATCCATGGAAGCAATCCGGTAGCTATACAGCCGCTAGATCACTTGGCTTGTGAAGTATATACACACTACGGTCTGCTATGTACAGTATGTAAACTGGATAAAGAATACAACATATGTAGACTAGGCTTGATGAGGAATACAATATATGCACTGGATGAATAATGGAATATATGTAGATTGAACTGGATGAAGAATACAACATACAGGAAGCAGACTTGATGAAGAATATAATATAAGCACTGGATGAATAATACAATACACTGTATGCAAACTTGATGAAGAAGATGAAGAATACAATATAAAAACTGGATGAAGAATACAATATATTCAGACTGGATGAAGAATATATGTAGACCTGTAGGCAGATGCAGTCTACTTTCTCCACTGCAGGTGATGCTCAACCGCAGCAGCATTGCAGAGGGACAGGAAGTCATGAGTAACATTATTCCTTTATGGTTACCTGGGTCATTGGGGAAGCTAACCAATTGGATGCTGGCAGCCATCTTGGGTTAGGCGAAGCCTCTTCAACAACCTGGCTCCCAGGCTTGGCATGCACTTCCCGCGTGGATAGTGTAGAGACAGGTCACCGATCTGTCAGGGATGGTACTAGTGAAAGGGAGGGGTTCTCAACGAATAGGGCAGGAGTAGGGAATGCTATCCTGCTAAACCTCCCTTCCCACAGACCAGATGAAGTGTACAATATATGTAGACTGGGTAAAGAATGCAATATATGTAGATCAGATGAATAATAAAACATATTGACTGGGTGAAGAATCTAATATATGGACTGGACAAAAAATACACTATATGTAGACTGGACTGAATGGAGAGTACAATATATGGACTGGATGAATAATACAATATATGTATACTGGGTGAAAAATATGATGAACAATATTTAGACTGGATGAAGAGTACAATACAGGGAATGGATGAAGAATATGATACATGGAATGGATAAAGAGTACGATACATGGAATGGATGAAGAGTACGATACATGGAATGGATGAAGAGTACGA
>NW_027507687.1:600000-811860 GCF_037356315.1 Lithobates pipiens
CTGGTATAGGTCCACAATATATAGGGTTGAGGTGCACTACTGCTGACTGCTGCCCTTTACTGCAGTAGTCCTTTATGAGTATAGGGACTGAGGTACAGTCTGCTAATCATTCACAACCTACTAGTTCCACAAAGGTCCTTATAAGGACTGGTAAGGTATAGGGTACTACAGTACATAGGGTTGAGTGAGGTACAGTCTGCTATTCCTTAAGGACTGGTATAGGTCCACAATATATAAGGTTGAGGTGCACTACTGCTGACTGCTGCCCTTCTGCTTACAGTAGTCCTTTATCAGTATAGGGACTGAGGTACAGTCTGCTAATCATTCACAAACTACTAGTTCCACAAAGGTCCTTATAAGGACTGGTAAGGTATAGGGTACTACAGTACATAGGGTTGAGTGAGGTACAGTCTGCTATTCCTTAAGGACTGGTATAGGTCCACAATATATAGGGTTGAGGTGCACTACTGCTGACTGCTGCCCCTCTGCTGCAGTGGTCCTTTATCAGTATAGGGACTGAGGTACAGTCTGCTAATCATTCACAACCTACTAGTTCCACAAAGGTCCTTATAAGGACTGGTAAGGTATAGGGTACTACAGTACATAGGGTTGAGTGAGGTACAGTCTGCTATTCCTTAAGGACTGGTAAAGGTCCACAATATATAGGGTTGAGGTGCACTACTGCTGACTGCTGCCCCTCTGCTGCAGTAGTCCTTTATCAGTATAGGGACTGAGGTACAGTCTGCTAATCATTCACATCCTACTAGTTCCACAAAGGTCCTTATAAGGACTGGTAAGGTACAGGGTATTACAGTACATAGGGTTGAGTGATGTACAGTCTGCTATTCCTTAACCACTTGAGATCCGCGCTATTGCCAAATGACGGCATTAGCGCGGACCTACATTTCCAGGACTACGTCTATTGACGTCGTCCTGGTTACGAGCAGCCTGCGCGCCCCCTGAGGGGCGCGCGCGGCGCGCTCTGTGATCGGCGAGTCCATGAGACTCGCCTGATCACCGATCCGTGTAAGGGGTCGATCCCGACCCCTTATCACGTGATCAGCTGTCAGCCAATGACAGCTGATCATGTGACAGAACGGAGCCGGTAATCGGCTATTATTCCTCCTCGCGCTGACAGCGCGAGGAGAGAAAAAAAAAGCCGATCACCGGCGGCCGTGATCGGGACATCAGTCCCGATCACGGCCAGCAATACAGCTGACCACCTGCCCCCTGCCAGTGCCCACCTGCCCACCGCAGTGCCATCCTGAATGAAAGTAAGTGCCCCCCATCAGTGCCACCCAGCAGTGCCCATAGTGCCCCCAGCGCCACCCACAGTGCCACCCACAATGCCACCCACAGTGCCATCCAGCAGTGCCACCAACAGTGCCACCCACAGTGCCCACAATCTGCCGCAAAGGTGCTGCACCCCAGTGCCGCCCATCAGTGCCCAGCAGTGCCGCCCATCAGTGCCCAGCAGTGCCACCTATCAGAGCCACCTATCAGTGCCACCTATCAGTGCCCATCAGTCCCATCTATCAGTGGTACCTATCAGTGCCCATCCGTGCCACTTATCCGTGCCACCCATCCATGCCATCTTATCTGTGCCCATCTTTGCCCATCAGTGCCGCCTTATCTGTGCCGATCGGTGCCGCCTTATCTGTGCCTATTAGTGCCGCCTTAACTATGCCTATCAGTGCCCACCAGTGCAGCCTATCAGTGCCCACCAATGCAGCCTATCAGTGCCCACCAATGCAGCCCATCAGTGCCCACCAATGCAGCCCATCAGTGCCCACCAATGCAGCCATCAGTGCCGCCTAATCAGCGCACTTCAATGAAGGAGAAAAATGACCCGTTTGCAAAATTGTATAACAAACTATTAAAACATGATTTTTTTTTTTTTTTTTTTTGCATCTTTTTTTGTTTGTTTAGCAAAAAATAAAACTCCGAGCTGTAACTAAATACCACCAAAAGAAAGCTCTATTTGTGGGAAAAAAATGATAAAAATTTCATTTGGGTACAGTGTTGTATGACCGCGCAATTGTCATTCAAAGTGCATCAGCGCTGAAAGCTGAAAATTGGTCTGGGACTGAGGGGGGTTTAAGTGCCCAGTAAGCAAGTGGTTAAGGACTGATATAGGTCCACAATATATAGGGTTGAGATGCACTACTGCTGACTGCTGCCCTTTACTGCAGTAGTCCTTTATGAGTATAGGGACTGAGGTACAGTCTGCTAATAATTCACAACCTACTAGTTCCACAAAGGTCCTTATAAGGACTGGTAAGGTATAGGGTTCTACAGTACATAGGGTTGAGTGAGGTACAGTCTGCTATTCCTTAAGGACTGGTATAGGTCCACAATATATAGGATTGAAGTGCACTACTGCTGACTGCTGCCCTTTACTGCAGTAGTCCTTTATGAGTATAGGGACTGAGGTACAGTCTGCTAATCATTCACAACCTACTAGTTCCACAAAGGTCCTTATAAGGACTGGTAAGGTATAGGGTACTACAGTACATAGGGTTGAGTGAGGTACAGTCTGCTATTCCTTAAGGACTGGTATAGGTCCACAATATATAGGGTTGAGGTGCACTACTGCTGACTGCTGCCCTTTACTGCAGTAGTCCTTTATGAGTATAGGGACTGAGGTACAGTCTGCTAATCATTCACAACCTACTAGTTCCACAAAGGTCCTTATAAGGACTGGTAAGGTATAGGGTACTACAGTACATAGGGTTGAGTGAGGTACAGTCTGCTATTCGTTAATGACTGGTATAGGTCCACAATATATAGGGTTGAGGTGCACTACTGCTGACTGCTGCCCTTCTGCTGCAGTAGTCCTTTATCAGTATAGGGATCGAGGTACAGTCTGCTAATCATTTACAACCTACTAGTTCCACAAAGGTCGTTATAAGGACTGGTAAGGTATAGGGTACTACAGTACATAGGGTTGAGTGAGGCACAGTCTGCTATTCCTTAATTACTGGTATAGGTCCACAATATATAGGGTTGAGGTGCACTACTGCTGACTGCTGCCCTTTACTGCAGTAGTCCTTTATGAGTATAGGGACTGAGGTACAGTCTGCTAATCATTCACAACCTACTAGTTCCACAAAGGTCCTTATAAGGACTGGTAAGGTATAGGGTACTACAGTACATAGGGTTGAGTGAGGTACAGTCTGCTATTCCTTAAGGACTGGTAAAGGTCCACAATATATAGGGTTGAGGTGCACTACTGCTGACTGCTGCCCTTCTGCTGCAGTAGTCCTTTATCAGTATAGGGACCGAGGTACAGTCTGCTAATCATTTACAACCTACTAGTTCCACAAAGGTCCTTATAAGGACTGGTAAGGTATAGGGTACTACAGTACATAGGGTTGAGTGAGGTACAGTCTGCTATTCCTTAAGGACTGGTATAGGTCCACAATATATAGGGTTGAGGTGCACTACTGCTGACTGCTGCCCTTTACTGCAGTAGTCCTTTATGAGTATAGGGACTGAGGTACAGTCTGCTAATCATTCACAACCTACTAGTTCCACAAAGGTCCTTATAAGGACTGGTAAGGTATAGGGTACTACAGTACATAGGGTTGAGTGAGGCACAGTCTGCTATTCCTTAAGGACTGGTATAGGTCCACAATATATAGGGTTGAGGTGCACTACTGCTGACTGCTGCCCTTCTGCTGCAGTAGTCCTTTATCAGTATAGGGACCGAGGTACAGTCTGCTAATCATTCACAACCTACTAGTTCCACAAAGGTCGTTATAAGGACTGGTAAGGTATAGGGTACTACAGTACATAGGGTTGAGTGAGGTACAGTCTGCTATTCCTTAAGGACTGGTAAAGGTCCACAATATATAGGGTTGAGGTGCACTACTGCTGACTGCTGCCCTTTACTGCAGTAGTCCTTTATGAGTATAGGGACTGAGGTACAGTCTGCTAATCATTCACAACCTACTAGTTCCACAAAGGTCGTTATAAGGACTGGTAAGGTATAGGGTACTTCAGTACATAGGGTTGAGTGATGTACAGTCTGCTATTACATAAGGACTTGTATAGGTCCACAATATATAGGGTTGAGGTGCACTACTGCTGACTGCTGCCCCTCTGCTGAAGTAGTCCTTTATCAGTATAGGGACTGAGGTACAGTCTGCTAATCATTCACAACCTACTAGTTCCACAAAGGTCGTTATAAGGACTGGTAAGGTATAGGGTACTACAGTACATACGGTTGAGTGAGGCACAGTCTGCTATTCCTTAAGGACTGGTATAGGTCCACAATATATAGGGTTGAGGTGGACTACTGCTGATTGCTGCCGTTTACTGCAGTAGTCCTTTATGAGTATAGGGACTGAGGTACAGTCTGCTAATCATTCACAACCTACTAGTTCCACAAAGGTCCTTATAAGGACTGGTAAGGTATAGGGTACTACAGTACATAGGGTTGAGTGAGGTACAGTCTGCTATTCCTTAAGGACTGGTATAGGTCCACAATATATAAGGTTGAGGTGCACTACTGCTGACTGCTGCCCCTCTGCTGCAGTAGTCCTTTATCAGTATAGGGACTGAGGTACAGTCTGCTAATCATTCACAACCTACTAGTTCCACAAAGGTCCTTATAAGGACTGGTAAGGTATAGGGTACTACAGTACATAGGGTTGAGTGAGGTACAGTCTGCTATTCCTTAAGGACTGGTAAAGGTCCACAATATATAGGGTTGAGGTGCACTACTGCTGACTGCTGCCCCTCTGCTGCAGTAGTCCTTTATCAGTATAGGGACTGAGGTACAGTCTGCTAATCATTCACATTCTACTAGTTCCACAAAGGTCCTTATAAGGACTGGTAAGGTACAGGGTATTACAGTACATAGGGTTGAGTGATGTACAGTCTGCTATTCTTTAAGGACTGATATAGGTCCACAATATATAGGGTTGAGATGCACTACTGCTGACTGCTGCCCTTTACTGCAGTAGTCCTTTATGAGTATAGGGACTGAGGTACAGTCTGCTAATAATTCACAACCTACTAGTTCCACAAAGGTCCTTATAAGGACTGGTAAGGTATAGGGTTCTACAGTACATAGGGTTGAGTGAGGTACAGTCTGCTATTCCTTAAGGACTGGTATAGGTCCACAATATATAGGATTGAGGTGCACTACTGCTGACTGCTGCCCTTTACTGCAGTAGTCCTTTATGAGTATAGGGACTGAGGTACAGTCTGCTAATCATTCACAACCTACTAGTTCCACAAAAGTCCGTATAAGGACTGGTAAGGTATAGGGTACTACAGTACATAGGGTTGAGTGAGGTACAGTCTGCTATTCCTTAAGGACTGGTATAGGTCCACAATATATAAGGTTGAGGTGCACTACTGCTGACTGCTGCCCCTCTGCTGCAGTAGTCCTTTATCAGTATAGGGACTGAGGTACAGTCTGCTAATCATTCACAACCTACTAGTTCCACAAAGGTCGTTATAAGGACTGGTAAGGTATAGGGTACTTCAGTACATAGGGTTGAGTGATGTACAGTCTGCTATTACATAAGGACTGGTATAGGTCCACAATATATAGGGTTGAGGTGCACTACTGCTGACTGCTGCCCTTTACTGCAGTAGTCCTTTATGAGTATAGGGACTGAGGTACAGTCTGCTAATCATTCACAACCTACTAGTTCCACAAAGGTCCTTATAAGGACTGGTAAGGTATAGGGTACTACAGTACATAGGGTTGAGTGAGGTACAGTCTGCTATTCGTTAATGACTGGTATAGGTCCACAATATATAGGGTTGAGGTGCACTACTGCTGACTGCTGCCCTTCTGCTGCAGTAGTCCTTTATCAGTATAGGGATCGAGGTACAGTCTGCTAATCATTTACAACCTACTAGTTCCACAAAGGTCGTTATAAGGACTGGTAAGGTATAGGGTACTACAGTACATAGGGTTGAGTGAGGCACAGTCTGCTATTCCTTAATTACTGGTATAGGTCCACAATATATAGGGTTGAGGTGCACTACTGCTGACTGCTGCCCTTTACTGCAGTAGTCCTTTATGAGTATAGGGACTGAGGTACAGTCTGCTAATCATTCACAACCTACTAGTTCCACAAAGGTCCTTATAAGGACTGGTAAGGTATAGGGTACTACAGTACATAGGGTTGAGTGAGGTACAGTCTGCTATTCCTTAAGGACTGGTAAAGGTCCACAATATATAGGGTTGAGGTGCACTACTGCTGACTGCTGCCCTTCTGCTGCAGTAGTCCTTTATCAGTATAGGGACCGAGGTACAGTCTGCTAATCATTTACAACCTACTAGTTCCACAAAGGTCCTTATAAGGACTGGTAAGGTATAGGGTACTACAGTACATAGGGTTGAGTGAGGTACAGTCTGCTATTCCTTAAGGACTGGTATAGGTCCACAATATATAGGGTTGAGGTGCACTACTGCTGACTGCTGCCCTTTACTGCAGTAGTCCTTTATGAGTATAGGGACTGAGGTACAGTCTGCTAATCATTCACAACCTACTAGTTCCACAAAGGTCCTTATAAGGACTGGTAAGGTATAGGGTACTACAGTACATAGGGTTGAGTGAGGCACAGTCTGCTATTCCTTAAGGACTGGTATAGGTCCACAATATATAGGGTTGAGGTGCACTACTGCTGACTGCTGCCCTTCTGCTGCAGTAGTCCTTTATCAGTATAGGGACCGAGGTACAGTCTGCTAATCATTCACAACCTACTAGTTCCACAAAGGTCGTTATAAGGACTGGTAAGGTATAGGGTACTACAGTACATAGGGTTGAGTGAGGTACAGTCTGCTATTCCTTAAGGACTGGTAAAGGTCCACAATATATAGGGTTGAGGTGCACTACTGCTGACTGCTGCCCTTTACTGCAGTAGTCCTTTATGAGTATAGGGACTGAGGTACAGTCTGCTAATCATTCACAACCTACTAGTTCCACAAAGGTCGTTATAAGGACTGGTAAGGTATAGGGTACTTCAGTACATAGGGTTGAGTGATGTACAGTCTGCTATTACATAAGGACTTGTATAGGTCCACAATATATAGGGTTGAGGTGCACTACTGCTGACTGCTGCCCCTCTGCTGAAGTAGTCCTTTATCAGTATAGGGACTGAGGTACAGTCTGCTAATCATTCACAACCTACTAGTTCCACAAAGGTCGTTATAAGGACTGGTAAGGTATAGGGTACTACAGTACATACGGTTGAGTGAGGCACAGTCTGCTATTCCTTAAGGACTGGTATAGGTCCACAATATATAGGGTTGAGGTGCACTACTGCTGATTGCTGCCGTTTACTGCAGTAGTCCTTTATGAGTATAGGGACTGAGGTACAGTCTGCTAATCATTCACAACCTACTAGTTCCACAAAGGTCCTTATAAGGACTGGTAAGGTATAGGGTACTACAGTACATAGGGTTGAGTGAGGTACAGTCTGCTATTCCTTAAGGACTGGTATAGGTCCACAATATATAAGGTTGAGGTGCACTACTGCTGACTGCTGCCCCTCTGCTGCAGTAGTCCTTTATCAGTATAGGGACTGAGGTACAGTCTGCTAATCATTCACAACCTACTAGTTCCACAAAGGTCCTTATAAGGACTGGTAAGGTATAGGGTACTACAGTACATAGGGTTGAGTGAGGTACAGTCTGCTATTCCTTAAGGACTGGTAAAGGTCCACAATATATAGGGTTGAGGTGCACTACTGCTGACTGCTGCCCCTCTGCTGCAGTAGTCCTTTATCAGTATAGGGACTGAGGTACAGTCTGCTAATCATTCACATTCTACTAGTTCCACAAAGGTCCTTATAAGGACTGGTAAGGTACAGGGTATTACAGTACATAGGGTTGAGTGATGTACAGTCTGCTATTCTTTAAGGACTGATATAGGTCCACAATATATAGGGTTGAGATGCACTACTGCTGACTGCTGCCCTTTACTGCAGTAGTCCTTTATGAGTATAGGGACTGAGGTACAGTCTGCTAATAATTCACAACCTACTAGTTCCACAAAGGTCCTTATAAGGACTGGTAAGGTATAGGGTTCTACAGTACATAGGGTTGAGTGAGGTACAGTCTGCTATTCCTTAAGGACTGGTATAGGTCCACAATATATAGGATTGAGGTGCACTACTGCTGACTGCTGCCCTTTACTGCAGTAGTCCTTTATGAGTATAGGGACTGAGGTACAGTCTGCTAATCATTCACAACCTACTAGTTCCACAAAAGTCCGTATAAGGACTGGTAAGGTATAGGGTACTACAGTACATAGGGTTGAGTGAGGTACAGTCTGCTATTCCTTAAGGACTGGTATAGGTCCACAATATATAAGGTTGAGGTGCACTACTGCTGACTGCTGCCCCTCTGCTGCAGTAGTCCTTTATCAGTATAGGGACTGAGGTACAGTCTGCTAATCATTCACAACCTACTAGTTCCACAAAGGTCGTTATAAGGACTGGTAAGGTATAGGGTACTTCAGTACATAGGGTTGAGTGATGTACAGTCTGCTATTACATATGGACTGGTATAGGTCCACAATATATAGGGTTGAGGTGCACTACTGCTGACTGCTGCCCCTCTGCTGCAGTAGTCCTTTATCAGTATAGGGACTGAGGTACAGTCTGCTAATCATTCACAACCTACTAGTTCCACAAAGGTCGTTATAAGGACTGGTAAGGTATAGGGTACTACAGTACATACGGTTGAGTGAGGCACAGTCTGCTATTCCTTAAGGACTGGTATAGGTCCACAATATATAGGGTTGAGGTGCACTACTGCTTACTGCTGCCCTTTACTGCAGTAGTCCTTTATGAGTATAGGGACTGAGGTACAGTCTGCTAATCATTCACAACCTACTAGTTCCACAAAGGTCCTTATAAGGACTGGTGAGGTATAGGGTACTACAGTACATAGGGTTGAGTGAGGTACAGTCTGCTATTCCTTAAGGACTGGTATAGGTCCACAATATATAAGGTTGAGGTGCACTACTGCTGACTGCTGCCCTTCTGCTTACAGTAGTCCTTTATGAGTATAGGGACTGAGGTACAGTCTGCTAATCATTCACAACCTACTAGTTCCACAAAGGTCCTTATTAGGACTGGTAAGGTATAGGGTACTACAGTACATAGGGTTGAGTGAGGTACAGTCTGCTATTCCTTAAGGACTGGTAAAGGTCCACAATATATAGGGTTGAGGAGCACTACTGCTGACTGCTGCCCCTCTGCTGCAGTAGTCCTTTATCAGTATAGGGACTGAGGTACAGTCTGCTAATCATTCACAACCTACTAGTTCCACAAAGGTCGTTATAAGGACTGGTAAGGTATAGGGTACTTCAGTACATAGGGTTGAGTGATGTACAGTCTGCTATTCCTTAAGGACTGGTATAGGTCCACAATATATAGGGTTGAGGTGCACTACTGCTGACTGCTGCCCTTCTGCTGCAGTAGTCCTTTATCAGAATAGGGACTGAGGTACAGTCTGCTAATCATTCTCAACCTACTAGTTCCACAAAGGTCCTTATAAGGACTGGTAAGGTATAGGGTACTACAGTACATAGGGTTGAGTGAGGTAAAGTCTACTATTCCTTAAGGACTGGTATAGGTCCACAATATATAGGGTTGAGGTGCACTACTGCTGACTGCTGCCATTTACGGCAGTAGTCCTTTATGAGTATAGGGACTGAGGTACAGTCTGCTAATAATTCACAACCTACTAATTCCACAAAGGTCCTTATAAGGACTGGTAAGGTATAGGGTACTACAGTACATAGGGTTGAGTGAGGTAAAGTCTACTATTCCTTAAGGACTGGTATAGGTCCACAATATATAGGGTTGAGGTGCACTACTGCTGACTGCTGCCATTTACGGCAGTAGTCCTTTATGAGTATAGGGACTGAGGTACAGTCTGCTAATAATTCACAACCTACTAATTCCATAAAGGTCCTTATAAGGACTGGAAAGGTATAGGGTACTACAGTACATAGGGTTGAGTGAGGTACGGTCTGCTATTCCATAAGGACTGGTATAGGTCCACAATATATAGGGTTGAGGTGCACTACTGCTGACTGCTGCCCTTTACTGCAGTAGTCCTTTATGAGTATAGGGACTGAGGTACAGTCTGCTAATCATTCACAACCTACTAGTTCCACAAAGGTCCTTATAAGGACTGGTAAGGTATAGGGTTCTACAGTACATAGGGTTGAGTGAGGTACAGTCTGCTATTCGTTAATGACTGGTATAGGTCCACAATATATAGGGTTGAGGTGCACTACTGCTGACTGCTGCCCTTCTGCTGCAGTAGTCCTTTATCAGTATAGGGACTGAGGTACAGTCTGCTAATCATTCACAACCTACTAGTTCCACAAAGGTCGTTATAAGGACTGGTAAGGTATAGGGTACTACAGTACATAGGGTTGAGTGAGGCACAGTCTGCTATTCCTTAAGGACTGGTATAGGTCCACAATATATAGGGCTCAGGTGCACTACTGCTGACTGCTGCCCTTCTGCTGCAGTAGTCCTTTATCAGTATAGGGACTGAGGTACAGTCTGCTAATCATTCACAACCTACTAGTTCCACAAATGTCCTTATAAGGCTTGGTAAGGTATAGGGTACTACAGTACATAGGTTTGAGTGAGGTACAGTCTGCTATTCCTTAAGGACTGGTATAGGTCCAAAATATATAGAGTTGAGATGCGATACTGCTGACTGCGGCCCTTCTGCTGCAGTAGTCCTTTATCAGTATAGGGACTGAGGTACAGTCTGCTAATCATTCACAACCTACTAGTTCCACAAAGGTCCTTATAAGGACTGGTAAGGTATAGGCTACTACAGTACATAGGGTTGAGTGAGGCACAGTCTGCTATTCCTTAATTACTGGTATAGGTCCACAATATATAGGGTTGAGGTGCACTACTGCTGACTGCTGCCCTTCTGCTGCAGTAGTCCTTTATCAGTATAGGGACTGAGATACAATCTGCTAATCATTCACAACCTACTAGTTCCACAAAGGTCCTTATAAGGACTGGTAAGGTATAGGGTACTACAGTACATAGGGTTGAGTGAGGTACCGTCTGCTATTCCTTAAGGACTGGTAAAGGTCCACAATATATAGGGTTGAGGTGCACTACTGCTGACTGCTGCCCCTCTGCTGCAGTAGTCCTTTATCAGTATAGGGACTGAGGTACAGTCTGCTAATCATTCACAACCTACTAGTTCCACAAAGGTCCTTATAAGGACTGGTAAGGTATAGGGTATTACAGTACATAGGGTTGAGTGATGTACAGTCTGCTATTCCTTAAGGACTGGTATAGGTCCACAATATATAGGGTTGAGATGCACTACTGCTGACTGCTGCCCTTTACTGCAGTAGTCCTTTATGAGTATAGGGACTGAGGTACAGTCTGCTAATAAATCACAACCTACTAGTTCCACAAAGGTCCTTATAAGGACTGGTAAGGTATAGGGTACTACAGTACATAGGGTTGAGTGAGGTACAGTCTGCTATTCCTTAAGGACTGGTATAGGTCCACAATATATAGGGTTGAGGTGCACTACTGCTGACTGCTGCCCTTTACTGCAGTAGTCCTTTATGAGTATAGGGACTGAGGTACAGTCTGCTAATCATTCACAACCTACTAGTTCCACAAAGGTCGTTATAAGGACTGGTAAGGTATAGGGTACTTCAGTACATAGGGTTGAGTGATGTACAGTCTGCTATTACATAAGGACTGGTATAGGTCCACAATATATAGGGTTGAGGTGCACTACTGCTGACTGCTGCCGCTCTGCTGCAGTAGTCCTTTATCAGTATAGCGACTGAGGTACAGTCTGCTAATCATTCACAACCTACTAGTTCCACAAAGGTCGTTATAAGGACTGGTAAGGTATAGGGTACTACAGTACATAGGGTTGAGTGAGGCACAGTCTGCTATTCCTTAAGGACTGGTATAGGTCCACAATATATAGGGTTGAGGTGCACTACTGCTGACTGCCGCCCTTTACTGCAGTAGTCCTTTATGAGTATAGGGACTGAGGTACAGTCTGCTAATCATTCACAACCTACTAGTTCCACAAAGGTACTTATAAGGACTGGTAAGGTATAGGGTACTACAGTACATAGGGTTGAGTGAGGTACAGTCTGCTATTCCTTAAGGACTGGTATAGGTCAACAATATATAAGGTTGAGGTGCACTACTGCTGACTGCTGCCCTTCTGCTTACAGTAGTCCTTTATCAGTATAGGGACTGAGATACAGTCTGCTAATCATTCACAACCTACTAGTTCCACAAAGGTCCTTATTAGGACTGGTAAGGTATAGGGTACTACAGTACATAGGGTTGAGTGAGGTACAGTCTGCTATTCCTTAAGGACTGGTAAAGGTCCACAATATATAGGGTTGAGGTGCACTACTGCTGACTGCTGCCCCTCTGCTGCAGTAGTCCTTTATCAGTATAGGGACTGAGGTACAGTCTGCTAATCATTCACAACCTACTAGTTCCACAAAGGTCCTTATAAGGACTGGTAAGGTATAGGGTACTTCAGTACATAGGGTTGAGTGATGTACAGTCTGCTATTCCTCAAGGACTGGTATAGGTCCACAATATATAGGGTTGAGGTGCACTACTGCTGACTGCTGCCCTTCTGCTGCAGTAGTCCTTTATCAGTATAGGGACTGAGGTACAGTCTGCTAATCATTCTCAACCTACTAGTTCCACAAAGGTCCTTATAAGGACTGGTAAGGTATAGGGTACTACAGTACGTAGGGTTGAGTGAGGT
This sequence comes from Lithobates pipiens, assembly GCF_037356315.1. NCBI lineage: Eukaryota > Metazoa > Chordata > Amphibia > Anura > Ranidae > Lithobates > Lithobates pipiens. Next base: position 612,785 of record NW_027507687.1, read on the forward strand.
AAAGTCTACTATTCCTTTAGGACTGGTATAGGTAAACAATATATAGGGTTGAGGTGCACTACTGCTGACTGCTGCCCTTTACTGCAGTAGTCCTTTATGAGTATAGGGACTGAGGTACAGTCTGCTAATAATTCACAACCTACTAATTCCATAAAGGTCCTCATAAGGACTGGTAAGGTATAGGGTACTACAGTACATAGGGTTGAGTGAGGTACGGTCTGCTATTCCTTAAGGACTGGTTTAGGTCCACAATATATAGGGTCGAGGTGCACTACTGCTGACTGCTGCCCTTTACTGCAGTAGTCCTTTATGAGTATAGGGACTGAGGTACAGTCTGCTAATCATTCACAACCTACTAGTTCCACAAAGGTCCTTTTAAGGACTGGTAAGGTATAGGGTACTACAGTACATAGGGTTGAGTGAGGTACAGTCTGCTATTCGTTAATGACTGGTATAGGTCCACAATATATAGGGTTGAGGTGCATTACTGCTGACTGCTGCCCTTCTGCTGCAGTAGTCCTTTATCAGTATAGGGACTGAGGTACAGTCTGCTAATCATTCACAACCTACTAGTTCCACAAAGGTCGTTATAAGGACTGGTAAGGTATAGGGTACTACAGTATATAGGGTTGAGTGAGGCACAGTCTGCTATTCCTTAAGGACTGGTATAGGTCCACAATATATAGGGCTCAGGTGCACTACTGCTGACTGCTGCCCTTCTGCTGCAGTAGTCCTTTATCAGTATAGGGACTGAGGTACAGTCTGCTAATCATTCACAACCTACTAGTTCCACAAAGGTACTTATAAGGCCTGGTAACGTATAGGGTACTACAGTACATAGGTTTGAGTGAGGTACAGTCTGCTATTCCTTAAGGACTGGTATAGGTCCACAATATATAGGGTTGAGTTGCACTACTGCTGACTGCTGCCTCTCTGCTGTAGTAGTCCTTTATCAGTATAGGGACTGAGGCACAGTCTGCTAATCATTCACAACCTACTAAATCCACAAAGGTCCTTAAAAGGACTGGTAAGGTACACGAGTACCACAGTACATAGGGTTGAGTGAAGTACAGTCTGCTTTTCCTTAAGGACTGGTATAGGTCCACAATATATAGGGTTGAGGTACACTACTGCTGACTGCTGCCCTTCTGCTGCATTAGTCCTTTATCAGTATAGGGACTGAGGTACAGTCTGCTAATCATTCACAACCTACTAGTTCCACAAAGGTCGTTATAAGGACTGGTAAGGTATAGGGTACTACAGTACATGGGGTTGAGTGAGGCACAGTCTGCTATTCCTTAAGGACTGGTATAGGTCCACAATATATAGGGTAGAGGTGCACTACTGTTGACTGCTGCCCTTTACTGCAGTAGTCCTTTATGAGTATAGGGACTGAGGTACAGTCTGCTAATCATTCACAACCTACTAGTTCCACAAAGGTCCTTATAAGGACTGGTAAGGTATAGAGTACTACAGTACATAGGGTTGAGTGAGGTACAGTCTGCTATTCCTTAAGGACTGGTACAGGTCCACAATATATAGGGTCGAGGTGCACTACTGCTGACTGCTGCCCTTCTGCTGCAGTAGTCCTTTATCAGTATAGGGACTGAGATACAGTCTGCTAATCATTCACAACCTACTAGTTCCACAAAGGTCCTTATAAGGACTGGTAAGGTATAGGGTACTACAGTACATAGGGTTGAGTGAGGTACAGTCTGCTATTCCTTAAGGACTGGTAAAGGTCCACAATATATAGGGTTGAGGTGCACTACTGCTGACTGCTGCCCCTCTGCTGCAGTAGTCCTTTATCAGTATAGGGACTGAGGTACTGTCTGCTAATCATTCACAACCTACTAGTTCCACAAAGGTCGTTATAAGGACTGGTAAGGTCAGAGGCGGCTCTAGGATTTGTGAGGCCTTAGGCGAAACTTACACATGAGGCCCCAATCACGCCCATAATGGGAAAAAAATTCAAGCAATAAAAATAGCTGCAAAAAGATGCACCGATCTAGCAAACAGTTCATCTGCACCACTTCCAGGGCACTCTCCTCACCCATCAGACATATGCAGCCATTAAAACATCTGGGGCCCACGAAGGTGGCAACCCCTCTAAGAATTTCCTGTGTCTTGGGAGAATGGGGAGGGATTGTCACTGAGCCATTCCACATCCGCAGAGGAAGTAAAGTGGGGGGATCCCAGCACAGTGCAGGGGGAGCAAGAGAGGGGAAGGGAGACAGAGAGAAGGGGTGAGAGAGGGGAGGGGTAGCGAGAGATTGTGAGAGATAGGGGAGGGAAAGATAGCGAGGGGGAGGGGAGAAAGACATTGTGAGTGAGAGGGAGAGTGGGTGAGCCGAGAGGGAGGCAGAGAGGGGGGTTGATAAAGGGGTGCACGAAAGGGGGAGAGAGAGGTGGAAAAGGAGAGGAGGGGTGGGGGAGAGAGAGGGAGAAGAGGGAGGAGAGAGGGAGGAGAGAGGGAGGGGAGGAGAGGGAAGGAAGAGGGAAGGAAGGGGGAAGGAAGAGGGAAGGAAGGGGGAAGGAAGGGGGAAGGAAGGGGGAAGAAAGGGGGAAGGAAGGGGGAAGAAAGAGGAAGGAAGAGAGAGAGGGAAGGAAGGGAGAGAGGGAAGGAAGGGAGGAGAGAGGGAGGGAAGGAAGGGAGGAGAGAGGGAAGGAGAGAGGGAGGGAAGGAAGGGAGAAGAGAGGGAGGGAAGGAAGGGAGAAGAGAGGGAGGGAAGGAAGGGAGAAGAGAGGGAGGGAAGGAAGGGAGAAGAAGGGGAGGGAAGGAAGGGAGAAGAGAGAGAGGGAAGGAAGGGAGAAGAGAGAGAGGGAAGGAAGGGAGAAGAAAGAGGGAGGGAAGGGAGAAGAAAAAGGGAGGGAAAGAGGGGAGGGGAGAGAGGGAGGGAAGAGAGGGAGGGAAGAGAGGGGGAGGGGAGAGAGGGAGGGAAGGGAGGGGAGGGGAGAGAGGGAGGGAAGGGAGGGGAGGGGAGAGAGGGAGGGAAGGGAGGGGAGAGAGGGAGGGAAGGGAGGGGAGAGAGGGAGGGAAGGGAGGGGAGAGAGGGAGGGAAGGGAGGGGAGGGGAGAGAGGGAGGGAAGGGAGGGAGGGGAGGGGAGAGAGGGAGGGGAGGGAGGGGAGAGAGGGAGGGAGGGGAGAGAGGGAGGGAAGGAAGGGAGGGGAGAGAGGGAGGGAAGGAAGGGAGGGAGATAGGGAGGGAGAGAGGGAGGGAAGGAAGGTATGGGAGAGAGGGAAGGAAGGGAGGGAGGAGAGAGAGGGAAGGAAGGGAGGGAGGGAAGGAAGGGAGGGGAGAGAGGGAGGGAAGGAAGGGAGGGGAGAGAGAGGGAAGGGAGAGGGAGGGAAGGGAGAGAGAGGAAAGGAAGGAAGGAAGGGAAAGAGGGAAGCAAGGAAGGCAGAGAGGGAGGGAAGGAAGTGAGATAGAGAGGGAAGGAAGGTGAGATAGAGAGGGAAGGAAGGGAGATAGAGAGGGAAGGAAGGGAGATTGAGAGGGAAGGAAGTGAGATAGAGAGGGAAGGAAGTGAGATAGAGAGGGAAGGAAGTGAGATAGAGAGGGAAGCAAGGGAGAAGAGAAGGAGGGAAGGGAGGGGGAGAGAGGAAGGGAGAGGGAGGAGAGAGGAGGGAAGCGGAGGGAGAGAGGGAAGCGGAGGGAGAGAGGAAGCAAGGGAGAGAGGGAAGCAAGGGAGAGAGGGAAGGAAGGGAGAGAGGGAGGGAGGGAGGGAGAGAGGGAGGGAGGAAGGGAAGGGGGGATAGAGGGAACGGAGAGAGGGAGGAGGGGAGAGAGGAAGGGAGGGAGGGAGAGAGGAAGGGAAGGAAGGGGGGATAGAGGGAAGGGAGAGAGGGGGGAAGGGGAGAGAGGGGGAACTGAGAGAGGGGGGAAGGGAGAGAGGGGGGAAGGGAGAGAGGGGGGAAGGGAGAGAGGGGGGAAGGGGAGAGAGCGAGGGAGGGGAGGGAAGGGAGAGAAGGGAGGGAAGGGAGAGAAGGGAGAGAAGGGGAGAGAAGGGAGAGAAGGGAGGGAAGGGAGGGAAGGGAGAGAAGGGAGAGAAGGGAGAGAAGGGAGGGAATGGAGAGAAGGGAGGGAATGGAGAGAAGGGAAGGGAGAGAGAAAGGGGTGGGAAGGGGTGAGAGAGAGAGAGAGAGAGGGGGAGGGAGAGGGGGGTAGGAGGGAGAGGTGGGTAAGAGATAGAGGGGGGAGGGAGAGAGGGGGAGAGGGGGTAAGAGAGAGGGGGGAGAAAGATAGAGGGGGATAGAGGGGTAAGAGAGAGAGAGGGGGAGGTGAGAAAGAGAGGGTGAGGGAAAGGGGGAGAGAGAGATCTAGAGATCTGTTCCTGTCTGCAGTCCCTGGGGGGGAAAAGAGCAGGGAGGAGCTGTAGAGTGCTGGGGGGTGGGGACCGAAGAGTGCTGGGGGGTGGGGACCGGAGAGTGCTGGGGGGTGGGGACCAGAGAGTGCTGGGGACCAGAGAGTGCTGGGGGGTGGGGACCAGAGAGTGCTGGGGGGTGGGGACCAGAGTGTGCTGGGGGGTGGGGACCAGAGAGTGCTGGGGGGTGGGGACCAGAGAGTGCTGGGGGGTGGGGACTGAAAGGTGCTGGGGGCCAGAGAATGCTGGGGGTTGGGGGGCGGAGAGTGCTGGGGGCCAGGGAGTACTGGGGGGTGGGGGGCATTGCGTGCTGGGGGGTGGGGGGCAGAGAGTGCTGGGGCCAGAGAGTGCTGGGGGTGGGGGCTGGAGAGTGCTGGGGGCCAGAGAGTGCTGGGGGTGGGGGCTGGAGAGTGCTGGGGGCTGGAGAGTGCTGGGGGCCAGAGAGTGCTGGGGGTGGGGGCTGGAGAGTGCTGGGGGCCAGAGAGTGCTGGGGGTGGAGAGTGCTGGGGGTGGAAGGTGGAGAGTGATGGGGGCAAGAGAGAGAAGTAGGGGGTGTAGGGTAGAGAGTGCTGGGGGCCAGATAGTGCTAAGGGTGGGGGGTGGAGAGTGCTGGGGGGGAGCTTGAGAGGGGAAGCAGAAAGAATTGGAGAGCAGGGGGTGCTGGCGAAATGGGGGTGGAGCCAGGGAGGACAAGAATTGGCTGGAGAGCAGGAGGGGCGGAGCCAGGGAGCAAAGGGAGGGGCTAAAGAGCAGGAGGCGTGGAGAAAGGGAGTACAAGAAGGGGCGGAGCCAGGGAGCACAAAGGGGGCTGGAGAGCAGGAGGGGCGGGGCCAGGGAGCGCACGGAGGGGCGGAGCCAGGGAGCGCACGGAGAGGGCACGGAGGGGCCGGAGAGAACGGGGATGCAGAAAAAGTTAGATAGGAGGAGCGGTGTGGAGACTGCACATAGATAGTGGAATTGATTTTTCCATATTCCTTCATGCAACCGCTGAATGATCACTTCTCCTCCTCTCCTCCCTGCAGACATTCAGCGGCTGTATGGATTAATATGTAAAAATCAATTCCACTATCTATGTGCAGTCTCCCCACCGCTCCTCCTATTCAGGCACACAGGGAGAAGGCTGCACGGCACGGGCACTCACCTTTGCTCTGGTCGGCAGCATAAGAGTTCCTCCCTCTTCACACTCATGGTGGGACTATCCAGCTGGGTAGTTTTTCAGAAACACCCCGCTCCGACTCCAGAACCAAATAGGAGGCAGGTGCGGAGGAGAGGTCTGGTGAGCGGCACAAGAGAGAAGCTCAAGTGAGGGTCCCACATGGACATGCCGCCCTCATGCCGTCTGTCATCTAGCCGCTGCGCCACCTAGAGGACTCTACTGTCCCGCTCCTCGCACTTGCTGCCACCGGATTATTTACAGGCAAATTACTCGATTGCGAGGCCCTTAAGACTGCGGGGCCTTAGGCAATCGCCTAATTTGCCTAATTAGAGAGCCGCCTCTGGGTAAGGTATAGGGTACTACAGTACATAGGGTTCAGTGATGTACAGTCTGCTATTCCTTAAGGACTGGTATAGGTGCACAATATATAGGATTGAGGTGCACTACTGCTGACTGCTGCCCCTCTGCTGCAGTAGTCCTTTATCAGTATAGGGACTGAGGTAGAGTCTGCTAATCATTCACAACCTACTAGTTCCACAAAGGTCGTTATAAGGACTGGTAAGGTATAGGGTACTACAGTACATGGGGTTGAGTGAGGCACAGTCTGCTATTCCTTAAGGACTGGTATAGGTCCACAATATATAGGGTTGAGGTGCACTACTGCTGACTGCTGCCCTTTACTGCAGTAGTCCTTTATGAGTATAGGGACTGAGGTACAGTCTGCTAATCATTCACAACCTACTAGTTCCACAAATGTAATTATAAGGACTGGTAAGGTATAGGGTACTACAGTACATAGGGTTGAGTGAGGTACAGCCTGCTATTCCTTAAGGAATGGTATAGGTCCACAATATATAGGGTTGAGGTGCACTACTGCTTGCTGCTGCCCCTCTGCTGCAGTAGTCCTTTATCAGTATAGGGACTGAGGTACAGTCTGCTAATCATTCACAACCTACTAGTTCCACAAAGGTCGTTATAAGGACTGGTAAGGTATGGGGTACTACAGTACATAGGGTTGAGTGAGGCACAGTCTGCTATTCCTTCAGGACTGGTATAGGTCCACAATATATAGGGTTGAGGTGCACTACTGCTGACTGCTGCCCTTTACTGCAGTAGTCCTTTATGAGTATAGGGACTGAGGTACAGTCTGCTAATCATTCAGAACCTACTAGTTCCACAAAGGTCCTTATAAAGACTGGTAAGGTATACAGTACTACAGTACATAGGGTTGAGTGAGGCACAGTCTGCTATTCCTTAAGGACTGGTATAGGTCCACAATATATAGGGTTGAGGTGCACTACTGCTGACTGCTGCCCTTCTGCTGCAGTAGTCCTTTATCAGTATAGCGACTGAGATACAGTCTGCTAATCATTCACAACCTACTAGTTCCACAAAGGTCCTTATAAGGACTGGTAAGGTATAGGGTACTACAGTACATAGGGTTGAGTGAGGTACAGTCTGCTTTTCCTTAAGGACTGGTATAGGTCCACAATATATAGGGTCGAGGTGCACTACTGCTGACTGCTGCCCTTCTGCTGCAGTAGTCCTTTATCAGTATAGGGACTGAGATACAGTCTGCTAATCATTCACAACCTACTAGTTCCACAAAGGTCCTTATAAGGACTGGTAAGGTATAGGGTACTACAGTACATAGGGTTGAGTGAGGTACAGTCTGCTATTCCTTAAGGACTGGTAAAGGTCCACAATATATAGGGTAGAGGTGCACTACTGTTGACTGCTGCCCTTTACTGCAGTAGTCCTTTATGAGTATAGGGACTGAGGTACAGTCTGCTAATCATTCACAACCTACTAGTTCCACAAAGGTCCTTATAAGGACTGGTAAGGTATAGAGTACTACAGTACATAGGGTTGAGTGAGGTACAGTCTGCTATTCCTTAAGGACTGGTACAGGTCCACAATATATAGGGTCGAGGTGCACTACTGCTGACTGCTGCCCTTCTGCTGCAGTAGTCCTTTATCAGTATAGGGACTGAGATACAGTCTGCTAATCATTCACAACCTACTAGTTCCACAAAGGTCCTTATAAGGACTGGTAAGGTATAGGGTACTACAGTACATAGGGTTGAGTGAGGTACAGTCTGCTATTCCTTAAGGACTGGTAAAGGTCCACAATATATAGGGTTGAGGTGCACTACTGCTGACTGCTGCCCCTCTGCTGCAGTAGTCCTTTATCAGTATAGGGACTAAGGTACTGTCTGCTAATCATTCACAACCTACTAGTTCCACAAAGGTCGTTATAAGGACTGGTAAGGTCAGAGGCGGCTCTAGGATTTGTGAGGCCTTAGGCGAAACTTACACATGAGGCCCCAATCACGCCCATAATGGGAAAAAAATTCAAGCAATAAAAATGGCTGCAAAAAGATGCACCGATCTAGCAAACAGTTCATCTGCACCACTTCCAGGGCACTCTCCTCACCCATCAGACATATGCAGCCATTAAAACATCTGGGGCCCACCAAGGTGGCAACCCCTCTAAGAATTTCCTGTGTCTTGGGAGAATGGGGAGGGATTGTCACTGAGCCATTCCACATCCGCAGAGGAAGTAAAGTGGGGGGATCCCAGCACAGTGCAGGGGGAGCAAGAGAGGGGAAGGGAGACAGAGAGAAGGGGTGAGAGAGGGGAGGGGGAGCGAGAGATTGTGAGAGATAGGGGGAGGGAAAGATAGCGAGGGGGAGGGGAGAAAGACATTGTGAGTGAGAGGGAGAGTGGGTGACCGAGAGGGAGGCAGAGAGGGGGGTTGATAAAGGGTGCACGAAAGGGGGAGAGAGAGGTGGAAAGAGGAGAGGAGGGGTGGGGGAGAGAGAGGGAGAAGAGGGAGGAGAGAGGGAGGAGAGAGGGAGGGAGGAGAGGGAAGGAAGAGGGAAGGAAGGGGGAAGGAAGAGGGAAGGAAGGGGGAAGGAAGGGGGAAGGAAGGGGGAAGAAAGGGGGAAGGAAGGGGGAAGAAAGAGGAAGGAAGAGAGAGAGGGAAGGAAGGGAGAGAGGGAAGGAAGGGAGGAGAGAGGGAGGGAAGGAAGGGAGGAGAGAGGGAAGGAGAGAGGGAGGGAAGGAAGGGAGAAGAGAGGGAAGGAAGGAAGGGAGAAGAGAGGGAGGGAAGGAAGGGAGAAGAGAGGGAGGGAAGGAAGGGAGAAGAAGGGGAGGGAAGGAAGGGAGAAGAGAGAGAGGGAAGGAAGGGAGAAGAGAGAGAGGGAAGGAAGGGAGAAGAAAGAGGGAGGGAAGGGAGAAGAAAAAGGGAGGGAAAGAGGGGAGGGGAGAGAGGGAGGGAAGAGAGGGAGGGAAGAGAGGGGAGGGGAGAGAGTGAGGGAAGGGAGGGGAGGGGAGAGAGGGAGGGAAGGGAGGGGAGGGGAGAGAGGGAGGGAAGGGAGGGGAGAGAGGGAGGGAAGGGAGGGGAGAGAGGGAGGGAAGGGAGGGAGGGGAGGGGAGAGAGGGAGGGGAGGGAGGGGAGAGAGGGAGGGAGGGGAGAGAGGGAGGGAAGGAAGGGAGGGGAGAGAGGGAGGGAAGGAAGGGAGGGAGATAGGGAGGGAGAGAGGGAGGGAAGGAAGGTATGGGAGAGAGGGAAGGAAGGGAGGGAGGAGAGAGAGGGAAGGAAGGGAGGGAGGGAAGGAAGGGAGGGGAGAGAGGGAGGGAAGGAAGGGAGGGGAGAGAGAGGGAAGGGAGAGGGAGGGAAGGGAGAGAGAGGAAAGGAAGGAAGGAAGGGAAAGAGGGAAGCAAGGAAGGCAGAGAGGGAGGGAAGGAAGTGAGATAGAGAGGGAAGGAAGTGAGATAGAGAGGGAAGGAAGGGAGATAGAGAGGGAAGGAAGGGAGATTGAGAGGGAAGGAAGTGAGATAGAGAGGGAAGGAAGTGAGATAGAGAGGGAAGGAAGTGAGATAGAGAGGGAAGCAAGGGAGAAGAGAAGGAGGGAAGGGAGGGGGAGAGAGGAAGGGAGAGGGAGGAGAGAGGGAGGGAAGCGGAGGGAGAGAGGGAAGCGGAGGGAGAGAGGGAAGCAAGGGAGAGAGGGAAGCAAGGGAGAGAGGGAAGGAAGGGAGAGAGGGAGGGAGGGAGGGAGAGAGGGAGGGAGGAAGGGAAGGGGGGATAGAGGGAACGGAGAGAGGGAGGAGGGGAGAGAGGAAGGGAGGGAGGGAGAGAGGAAGGGAAGGAAGGGGGGATAGAGGGAAGGGAGAGAGGGGGGGAAGGGAGAGAGGGGGAACTGAGAGAGGGGGGAAGGGAGAGAGGGGGGAAGGGAGAGAGGGGGGAAGGGGAGAGAGCGAGGGAGGGGAGGGAAGGGAGAGAAGGGAGGGAAGGGAGAGAAGGGAGAGAAGGGAGAGAAGGGAGAGAAGGGAGGGAAGGGAGGGAAGGGAGAGAAGGGAGAGAAGGGAGAGAAGGGAGGGAATGGAGAGAAGGGAGGGAATGGAGAGAAGGGAAGGGAGAGAGAAAGGGGTGGGAAGGGGTGAGAGAGAGAGAGAGAGAGGGGGAGGGAGAGGGGGGTAGGAGGGAGAGGTGGGTAAGAGATAGAGGGGGGAGGGAGAGAGGGGGAGAGGGGGTAAGAGAGAGGGGGGAGAAAGATAGAGGGGGATAGAGGGGTAAGAGAGAGAGAGGGGGGAGGTGAGAAAGAGAGGGTGAGGGAAAGGGGGAGAGAGAGATCTAGAGATCTGTTCCTGTCTGCAGTCCCTGGGGGGGAAAAGAGCAGGGAGGAGCTGTAGAGTGCTGGGGGGTGGGGACCGAAGAGTGCTGGGGGGTGGGGACCGGAGAGTGCTGGGGGGTGGGGACCAGAGAGTGCTGGGGACCAGAGAGTGCTGGGGGGTGGGGACCAGAGAGTGCTGGGGGGTGGGGACCAGAGTGTGCTGGGGGGTGGGGACCAGAGAGTGCTGGGGGGTGGGGACCAGAGAGTGCTGGGGGGTGGGGACCAGAGAGTGCTGGGGGGTGGGGACTGAAAGGTGCTGGGGGCCAGAGAATGCTGGGGGTTGGGGGGCAGAGAGTGCTGGGGGCCAGGGAGTACTGGGGGGTGGGGGGCATTGCGTGCTGGGGGGTGGGGGGCGGAGAGTGCTGGGGCCAGAGAGTGCTGGGGGTGGGGGCTGGAGAGTGCTGGGGGCCAGAGAGTGCTGGGGGTGGGGGCTGGAGAGTGCTGGGGGCTGGAGAGTGCTGGGGGCCAGAGAGTGCTGGGGGTGGGGGCTGGAGAGTGCTGGGGGCCAGAGAGTGCTGGGGGTGGAGAGTGCTGGGGGTGGAAGGTGGAGAGTGATGGGGGCAAGAGAGAGAAGTAGGGGGTGTAGGGTAGAGAGTGCTGGGGGCCAGATAGTGCTAAGGGTGGGGGGTGGAGAGTGCTGGGGGGAGCTTGAGAGGGGAAGCAGAAAGAATTGGAGAGCAGGGGGTGCTGGCGAAATGGGGGTGGAGCCAGGGAGGACAAGAATTGGCTGGAGAGCAGGAGGGGCGGAGCCAGGGAGCAAAGGGAGGGGCTAAAGAGCAGGAGGCGTGGAGAAAGGGAGTACAAGAAGGGGCGGAGCCAGGGAGCACAAAGGGGGCTGGAGAGCAGGAGGGGCGGGGCCAGGGAGCGCACGGAGGGGCGGAGCCAGGGAGCGCACGGAGAGGCGAAGCCAGGGAGCGCACGGAGGGGCCGGAGAGAACGGGGATGCAGAAAAAGTTAGATAGGAGGAGCGGTGTGGAGACTGCACATAGATAGTGGAATTGATTTTTCCATATTCCTTCATGCAACCGCTGAATGATCACTTCTCCTCCTCTCCTCCCTGCAGACATTCAGCGGCTGTATGGATTAATATGTAAAAATCAATTCCACTATCTATGTGCAGTCTCCCCACCGCTCCTCCTATTCAGGCACACAGGGAGAAGGCTGCACGGCACGGGCACTCACCTTTGCTCTGGTCGGCAGCATAAGAGTTCCTCCCTCTTCACACTCATGGTGGGACTATCCAGCTGGGTAGTTTTTCAGAAACACCCCGCTCCGACTCCAGAACCAAATAGGAGGCAGGTGCGGAGGAGAGGTCTGGTGAGCGGCACAAGAGAGAAGCTCAAGTGAGGGTCCCACATGGACATGCCGCCCTCATGCCGTCTGTCATCTAGCCGCTGCGCCACCTAGAGGACTCTACTGTCCCGCTCCTCGCACTTGCTGCCACCGGATTATTTACAGGCAAATTACTCGATTGCGAGGCCCTTAAGACTGCGGGGCCTTAGGCAATCGCCTAATTTGCCTAATAAGAGAACCGCCTCTGGGTAAGGTATAGGGTACTACAGTACATAGGGTTCAGTGATGTACAGTCTGCTATTCCTTAAGGACTGGTATAGGTGCACAATATATAGGATTGAGGTGCACTACTGCTGACTGCTGCCCCTCTGCTGCAGTAGTCCTTTATCAGTATAGGGACTGAGGTAGAGTCTGCTAATCATTCACAACCTACTAGTTCCACAAAGGTCGTTATAAGGACTGGTAAGGTATAGGGTACTACAGTACATAGGGTTGAGTGAGGTACAGCCTGCTATTCCTTAAGGAATGGTATAGGTCCACAATATATAGGGTTGAGGTGCACTACTGCTTGCTGCTGCCCCTCTGCTGCAGTAGTCCTTTATCAGTATAGGGACTGAGGTACAGTCTGCTAATCATTCACAACCTACTAGTTCCACAAAGGTCGTTATAAGGACTGGTAAGGTATGGGGTACTACAGTACATAGGGTTGAGTGAGGCACAGTCTGCTATTCCTTCAGGACTGGTATAGGTCCACAATATATAGGGTTGAGGTGCACTACTGCTGACTGCTGCCCTTTACTGCAGTAGTCCTTTATGAGTATAGGGACTGAGGTACAGTCTGCTAATCATTCAGAACCTACTAGTTCCACAAAGGTCCTTATAAAGACTGGTAAGGTATACAGTACTACAGTACATAGGGTTGAGTGAGGCACAGTCTGCTATTCCTTAAGGACTGGTATAGGTCCACAATATATAGGGTTGAGGTGCACTACTGCTGACTGCTGCCCTTCTGCTGCAGTAGTCCTTTATCAGTATAGCGACTGAGATACAGTCTGCTAATCATTCACAACCTACTAGTTCCACAAAGGTCCTTATAAGGACTGGTAAGGTATAGGGTACTACAGTACATAGGGTTGAGTGAGGTACAGTCTGCTTTTCCTTAAGGACTGGTATAGGTCCACAATATATAGGGTTGAGGTGCACTACTGCTGACTGCTGCCCTTCTGCTGCAGTAGTGCTTTATCAGTATAGGGACTGAGGTACAGTCTGCTAATCATTCACAACCTACTAGTTCCACAAATGTCCTTATAAGGACTGGTAAGGTAAAGGGTACTAAAGTACATAGGGTTGAGTGAGGTACAGTCTGCTTTTCCTTAAGGACTGGTATAGGTCCACAATATATAGGGTTTAGGTGCACTACTGCTGACTGATGCCCTTTACTGCAGTAGTCCTTTATCAGTATAGGGACTGAGGTACAGTCTGCTAATCATTCACAACCTACCAGTTCCACAAAGGTCGTTATAAGGACTGGTAAGGTATAGGGTACTACAGTACATAGGGTTGAGTGCGAAGTACACTCTGCTATTCAATAAGGACTGGTATAGGTCCACAATATATAGGGTTGAGGTGCACTACTGCTGACTGCTGCCCCTCTGCTGCAGTAGTCCTTTATCAGTATAGGGACTGAGGTACAGTCTGCTAACCATTCACAACCTACTAGTTCCACAAAGGTCATTATAAAGACTGGTAAGGTAAAGGGTACTACAGTACATGGGGTTGAGTGAGGCACAGTCTGTTATTCCTTAAGGACTGGTATAGGTCCACAATATATAGGGTTGAGTTGCACTACTGCTGACTGCTGCCCTTTACTGCAGTAGTCCTTTATGAGTATAGGGACTGAGGTACAGTCTGCTAATCATTCACAACCTACTAGTTCCACAAAGGTCCTTATTAGGACTGGTAAGGTATAGGGTACTACAGTACATAGGGTTGAGTGAGGTACAGTCTGCTATTCCTTAAGGACTGGTAAAGGTCCACAATATATAGGGTTGAGGAGCACTACTGCTGACTGCTGCCCCTCTGCTGCAGTAGTCCTTTATCAGTATAGGGACTGAGGTACAGTCTGCTAATCATTCACAACCTACTAGTTCCACAAAGGTCGTTATAAGGACTGGTAAGGTATAGGGTACTTCAGTACATAGGGTTGAGTGATGTACAGTCTGCTATTCCTTAAGGACTGGTATAGGTCCACAATATATAGGGTTGAGGTGCACTACTGCTGACTGCTGCCCTTCTGCTGCAGTAGTCCTTTATCAGAATAGGGACTGAGGTACAGTCTGCTAATCATTCTCAACCTACTAGTTCCACAAAGGTCCTTATAAGGACTGGTAAGGTATAGGGTACTACAGTACATAGGGTTGAGTGAGGTAAAGTCTACTATTCCTTAAGGACTGGTATAGGTCCACAATATATAGGGTTGAGGTGCACTACTGCTGACTGCTGCCATTTACGGCAGTAGTCCTTTATGAGTATAGGGACTGAGGTACAGTCTGCTAATAATTCACAACCTACTAATTCCACAAAGGTCCTTATAAGGACTGGTAAGGTATAGGGTACTACAGTACATAGGGTTGAGTGAGGTAAAGTCTACTATTCCTTAAGGACTGGTATAGGTCCACAATATATAGGGTTGAGGTGCACTACTGCTGACTGCTGCCATTTACGGCAGTAGTCCTTTATGAGTATAGGGACTGAGGTACAGTCTGCTAATAATTCACAACCTACTAATTCCATAAAGGTCCTTATAAGGACTGGAAAGGTATAGGGTACTACAGTACATAGGGTTGAGTGAGGTACGGTCTGCTATTCCATAAGGACTGGTATAGGTCCACAATATATAGGGTTGAGGTGCACTACTGCTGACTGCTGCCCTTTACTGCAGTAGTCCTTTATGAGTATAGGGACTGAGGTACAGTCTGCTAATCATTCACAACCTACTAGTTCCACAAAGGTCCTTATTAGGACTGGTAAGGTATAGGGTACTACAGTACATAGGGTTGAGTGAGGTACAGTCTGCTATTCCTTAAGGACTGGTAAAGGTCCACAATATATAGGGTTGAGGAGCACTACTGCTGACTGCTGCCCCTCTGCTGCAGTAGTCCTTTATCAGTATAGGGACTGAGGTACAGTCTGCTAATCATTCACAACCTACTAGTTCCACAAAGGTCGTTATAAGGACTGGTAAGGTATAGGGTACTTCAGTACATAGGGTTGAGTGATGTACAGTCTGCTATTCCTTAAGGACTGGTATAGGTCCACAATATATAGGGTTGAGGTGCACTACTGCTGACTGCTGCCCTTCTGCTGCAGTAGTCCTTTATCAGAATAGGGACTGAGGTACAGTCTGCTAATCATTCTCAACCTACTAGTTCCACAAAGGTCCTTATAAGGACTGGTAAGGTATAGGGTACTACAGTACATAGGGTTGAGTGAGGTAAAGTCTACTATTCCTTAAGGACTGGTATAGGTCCACAATATATAGGGTTGAGGTGCACTACTGCTGACTGCTGCCATTTACGGCAGTAGTCCTTTATGAGTATAGGGACTGAGGTACAGTCTGCTAATAATTCACAACCTACTAATTCCACAAAGGTCCTTATAAGGACTGGTAAGGTATAGGGTACTACAGTACATAGGGTTGAGTGAGGTAAAGTCTACTATTCCTTAAGGACTGGTATAGGTCCACAATATATAGGGTTGAGGTGCACTACTGCTGACTGCTGCCATTTACGGCAGTAGTCCTTTATGAGTATAGGGACTGAGGTACAGTCTGCTAATAATTCACAACCTACTAATTCCATAAAGGTCCTTATAAGGACTGGAAAGGTATAGGGTACTACAGTACATAGGGTTGAGTGAGGTACGGTCTGCTATTCCATAAGGACTGGTATAGGTCCACAATATATAGGGTTGAGGTGCACTACTGCTGACTGCTGCCCTTTACTGCAGTAGTCCTTTATGAGTATAGGGACTGAGGTACAGTCTGCTAATCATTCACAACCTACTAGTTCCACAAAGGTCCTTATAAGGACTGGTAAGGTATAGGGTTCTACAGTACATAGGGTTGAGTGAGGTACAGTCTGCTATTCGTTAATGACTGGTATAGGTCCACAATATATAGGGTTGAGGTGCACTACTGCTGACTGCTGCCCTTCTGCTGCAGTAGTCCTTTATCAGTATAGGGACTGAGGTACAGTCTGCTAATCATTCACAACCTACTAGTTCCACAAAGGTCGTTATAAGGACTGGTAAGGTATAGGGTACTACAGTACATAGGGTTGAGTGAGGCACAGTCTGCTATTCCTTAAGGACTGGTATAGGTCCACAATATATAGGGCTCAGGTGCACTACTGCTGACTGCTGCCCTTCTGCTGCAGTAGTCCTTTATCAGTATAGGGACTGAGGTACAGTCTGCTAATCATTCACAACCTACTAGTTCCACAAATGTCCTTATAAGGCTTGGTAAGGTATAGGGTACTACAGTACATAGGTTTGAGTGAGGTACAGTCTGCTATTCCTTAAGGACTGGTTTAGGTCCAAAATATATAGAGTTGAGATGCGATACTGCTGACTGCGGCCCTTCTGCTGCAGTAGTCCTTTATCAGTATAGGGACTGAGGTACAGTCTGCTAATCATTCACAACCTACTAGTTCCACAAAGGTCCTTATAAGGACTGGTAAGGTATAGGCTACTACAGTACATAGGGTTGAGTGAGGCACAGTCTGCTATTCCTTAATTACTGGTATAGGTCCACAATATATAGGGTTGAGGTGCACTACTGCTGACTGCTGCCCTTCTGCTGCAGTAGTCCTTTATCAGTATAGGGACTGAGATACAATCTGCTAATCATTCACAACCTACTAGTTCCACAAAGGTCCTTATAAGGACTGGTAAGGTATAGGGTACTACAGTACATAGGGTTGAGTGAGGTACAGTCTGCTATTCCTTAAGGACTGGTAAAGGTCCACAATATATAGGGTTGAGGTGCACTACTGCTGACTGCTGCCCCTCTGCTGCAGTAGTCCTTTATCAGTATAGGGACTGAGGTACAGTCTGCTAATCATTCACAACCTACTAGTTCCACAAAGGTCCTTATAAGGACTGGTAAGGTATAGGGTATTACAGTACATAGGGTTGAGTGATGTACAGTCTGCTATTCCTTAAGGACTGGTATAGGTCCACAATATATAGGGTTGAGATGCACTACTGCTGACTGCTGCCCTTTACTGCAGTAGTCCTTTATGAGTATAGGGACTGAGGTACAGTCTGCTAATCATTCACAACCTACTAGTTCCACAAAGGTCGTTATAAGGACTGGTAAGGTATAGGGTACTTCAGTACATAGGGTTGAGTGATGTACAGTCTGCTATTACATAAGGACTGGTATAGGTCCACAATATATAGGGTTGAGGTGCACTACTGCTGACTGCTGCCGCTCTACTGCAGTAGTCCTTTATCAGTATAGCGACTGAGGTACAGTCTGCTAATCATTCACAACCTACTAGTTCCACAAAGGTCGTTATAAGGACTGGTAAGGTATAGGGTACTACAGTACATAGGGTTGAGTGAGGCACAGTCTGCTATTCCTTAAGGACTGGTATAGGTCCACAATATATAGGGTTGAGGTGCACTACTGCTGACTGCCGCCCTTTACTGCAGTAGTCCTTTATGAGTATAGGGACTGAGGTACAGTCTGCTAATCATTCACAACCTACTAGTTCCACAAAGGTACTTATAAGGACTGGTAAGGTATAGGGTACTACAGTACATAGGGTTGAGTGAGGTACAGTCTGCTATTCCTTAAGGACTGGTATAGGTCAACAATATATAAGGTTGAGGTGCACTACTGCTGACTGCTGCCCTTCTGCTTACAGTAGTCCTTTATCAGTATAGGGACTGAGATACAGTCTGCTAATCATTCACAACCTACTAGTTCCACAAAGGTCCTTATTAGGACTGGTAAGGTATAGGGTACTACAGTACATAGGGTTGAGTGAGGTACAGTCTGCTATTCCTTAAGGACTGGTAAAGGTCCACAATATATAGGGTTGAGGTGCACTACTGCTGACTGCTGCCCCTCTGCTGCAGTAGTCCTTTATCAGTATAGGGACTGAGGTACAGTCTGCTAATCATTCACAACCTACTAGTTCCACAAAGGTCCTTATAAGGACTGGTAAGGTATAGGGTACTTCAGTACATAGGGTTGAGTGATGTACAGTCTGCTATTCCTTAAGGACTGGTATAGGTCCACAATATATAGGGTTGAGGTGCACTACTGCTGACTGCTGCCCTTCTGCTGCAGTAGTCCTTTATCAGTATAGGGACTGAGGTACAGTCTGCTAATCATTCTCAACCTACTAGTTCCACAAAGGTCCTTATAAGGACTGGTAAGGTATAGGGTACTACAGTACGTAGGGTTGAGTGAGGTAAAGTCTACTATTCCTTTAGGACTGGTATAGGTCCACAATATATAGGGTTGAGGTGCACTACTGCTGACTGCTGCCCTTTACTGCAGTAGTCCTTTATGAGTATAGGGACTGAGGTACAGTCTGCTAATAATTCACAACCTACTAATTCCATAAAGGTCCTCATAAGGACTGGTAAGGTATAGGGTACTACAGTACATAGGGTTGAGTGAGGTACGGTCTGCTATTCCTTAAGGACTGGTTTAGGTCCACAATATATAGGGTCGAGGTGCACTACTGCTGACTGCTGCCCTTTACTGCAGTAGTCCTTTATGAGTATAGGGACTGAGGTACAGTCTGCTAATCATTCACAACCTACTAGTTCCACAAAGGTCCTTTTAAGGACTGGTAAGGTATAGGGTACTACAGTACATAGGGTTGAGTGAGGTACAGTCTGCTATTCGTTAATGACTGGTATAGGTCCACAATATATAGGGTTGAGGTGCACTACTGCTGACTGCTGCCCTTCTGCTGCAGTAGTCCTTTATCAGTATAGGGACTGAGGTACAGTCTGCTAATCATTCACAACCTACTAGTTCCACAAAGGTCGTTATAAGGACTGGTAAGGTATAGGGTACTACAGTATATAGGGTTGAGTGAGGCACAGTCTGCTATTCCTTAAGGACTGGTATAGGTCCACAATATATAGGGCTCAGGTGCACTACTGCTGACTGCTGCCCTTCTGCTGCAGTAGTCCTTTATCAGTATAGGGACTGAGGTACAGTCTGCTAATCATTCACAACCTACTAGTTCCACAAAGGTACTTATAAGGCCTGGTAACGTATAGGGTACTACAGTACATAGGTTTGAGTGAGGTACAGTCTGCTATTCCTTAAGGACTGGTATAGGTCCACAATATATAGGGTTGAGTTGCACTACTGCTGACTGCTGCCTCTCTGCTGTAGTAGTCCTTTATCAGTATAGGGACTGAGGCACAGTCTGCTAATCATTCACAACCTACTAGTTCCACAAAGGTCCTTAAAAGGACTGGTAAGGTACACGAGTACCACAGTACATAGGGTTGAGTGAAGTACAGTCTGCTTTTCCTTAAGGACTGGTATAGGTCCACAATATATAGGGTTGAGGTACACTACTGCTGACTGCTGCCCTTCTGCTGCATTAGTCCTTTATCAGTATACGGACTGAGGTACAGTCTGCTAATCATTCACAACCTACTAGTTCCACAAAGGTCCTTATAAGGACTGGTAAGGTATAGGGTACTACAGTACATGGGGTTGAGTGAGGCACAGTCTGCTATTCCTTAAGGACTGGTATAGGTCCACAATATATAGGGTAGAGGTGCACTACTGTTGACTGCTGCCCTTTACTGCAGTAGTCCTTTATGAGTATAGGGACTGAGGTACAGTCTGCTAATCATTCACAACCTACTAGTTCCACAAAGGTCCTTATAAGGACTGGTAAGGTATAGAGTACTACAGTACATAGGGTTGAGTGAGGTACAGTCTGCTATTCCTTAAGGACTGGTACAGGTCCACAATATATAGGGTCGAGGTGCACTACTGCTGACTGCTGCCCTTCTGCTGCAGTAGTCCTTTATCAGTATAGGGACTGAGATACAGTCTGCTAATCATTCACAACCTACTAGTTCCACAAAGGTCCTTATAAGGACTGGTAAGGTATAGGGTACTACAGTACATAGGGTTGAGTGAGGTACAGTCTGCTATTCCTTAAGGACTGGTAAAGGTCCACAATATATAGGGTTAAGGTGCACTACTGCTGACTGCTGCCCCTCTGCTGCAGTAGTCCTTTATCAGTATAGGGACTGAGGTACTGTCTGCTAATCATTCACAACCTACTAGTTCCACAAAGGTCGTTATAAGGACTGGTAAGGTCAGAGGCGGCTCTAGGATTTGTGAGGCCTTAGCCGAAACTTACACATGAGGCCCCAATCACGCCCATAATGGGAAAAAAATTCAAGCAATAAAAATGGCTGCAAAAAGATGCACAGATCTAGCAAACAGTTCATCTGCACCACTTCCAGGGCACTCTCCTCACCCATCAGACATATGCAGCCATTAAAACATCTGGGGCCCACCAAGGTGGCAACCCCTCTAAGAATTTCCTGTGTCTTGGGAGAATGGGGAGGGATTGTCACTGAGCCATTCCACATCCGCAGAGGAAGTAGAGTGGGGGGATCCCAGCACAGTGCAGGGGGAGCAAGAGAGGGGAAGGGAGACAGAGAGAAGGGGTGAGAGAGGGGAGGGGGAGCGAGAGATTGTGAGAGATAGGGGGAGGGAAAGATAGAGAGGGGGAGAAAGACATTGTGAGTGAGAGGGAGAGTGGGTGACCGAGAGGGAGGCAGAGAGGGGGATTGATAAAGGGTGCACAAAAGGGGGAGAGAGAGGTGGAAAGAGGAGAGGAGGGGTGGGGGAGAGAGAGGGAGAAGAGGGAGGAGAGAGGGAGGAGAGAGGGAGGGGAGGAGAGGGAAGGAAGAGGGAAGGAAGGGGGAAGGAAGAGGGAAGGAAGGGGGAAGGAAGGGGGAAGGAAGGGGGAAGAAAGGGGGAAGGAAGGGGGAAGAAAGAGGAAGGAAGAGAGAGAGGGAAGGAAGGGAGAGAGGGAAGGAAGGGAGGAGAGAGGGAGGGAAGGAAGGGAGGAGAGAGGGAAGGAGAGAGGGAGGGAAGGAAGGGAGAAGAGAGGGAGGGAAGGAAGGGAGAAGAGAGGGAGGGAAGGAAGGGAGAAGAGAGGGAGGGAAGGAAGGGAGAAGAAGGGGAGGGAAGGAAGGGAGAAGAGAGAGAGGGAAGGAAGGGAGAAGAAAGAGGGAGGGAAGGGAGAAGAAAAAGGGAGGGAAAGAGGGGAGGGGAGAGAGGGAGGGAAGAGAGGGAGGGAAGAGAGGGGAGGGGAGAGAGGGAGGGAAGGGAGGGGAGGGGAGAGAGGGAGGGAAGGGAGGGGAGAGAGGGAGGGAAGGGAGGGGAGGGGAGAGAGGGAGGGAAGGAAGGAAGGGAAAGAGGGAAGCAAGGAAGGCAGAGAGGGAGGGAAGGAAGTGAGATAGAGAGGGAAGGAAGTGAGATAGAGAGGGAAGGAAGGGAGATAGAGAGGGAAGGAAGGGAGATTGAGAGGGAAGGAAGTGAGATAGAGAGGGAAGGAAGTGAGATAGAGAGGGAAGGAAGTGAGATAGAGAGGGAAGCAAGGGAGAAGAGAAGGAGGGAAGGGAGGGGGAGAGAGGAAGGGAGAGGGAGGAGAGAGGGAGGGAAGCGGAGGGAGAGAGGGAAGCGGAGGGAGAGAGGGAAGCAAGGGAGAGAGGGAAGCAAGGGAGAGAGGGAAGGAAGGGAGAGAGGGAGGGAGAGAGGGAGGGAGGAAGGGAAGGGGGGATAGAGGGAACGGAGAGAGGGAGGAGGGGAGAGAGGAAGGGAGGGAGGGAGAGAGGAAGGGAAGGAAGGGGGGATAGAGGGAAGGGAGAGAGGGGGGAAGGGAGAGAGGGGGAACTGAGAGAGGGGGGAAGGGAGAGAGGGGGGAAGGGAGAGAGGGGGGAAGCGGAGAGAGCGAGGGAGGGGAGGGAAGGGAGAGAAGGGAGGGAAGGGAGAGAAGGGAGAGAAGGGAGAGAAGGGAGAGAAGGGAGGGAAGAGAGGGAAGGGAGAGAAGGGAGAGAAGGGAGAGAAGGGAGGGAATGGAGAGAAGGGAGGGAATGGAGAGAAGGGAAGGGAGAGAGAAAGGGGTGGGAAGGGGTGAGAGAGAGAGAGAGAGAGGGGGAGGGAGAGGGGGGTAGGAGGGAGAGGGGGGTAAGAGATAGAGGGGGGAGGGAGAGAGGGGGAGAGGGGGTAAGAGAGAGGGGGGAGAAAGATAGAGGGGGATAGAGGGGTAAGAGAGAGAGAGGGGGAGGTGAGAAAGAGAGGGTGAGGGAAAGGGGGAGAGAGAGATCTAGAGATCTGTTCCTGTCTGCAGTCCCTGGGGGGGAAAAGAGCAGGGAGGAGCTGTAGAGTGCTGGGGGGTGGGGACCGAAGAGTGCTGGGGGGTGGGGACCGGAGAGTGCTGGGGGGTGGGGACCAGAGAGTGCTGGGGACCAGAGAGTGCTGGGGGGTGGGGACCAGAGAGTGCTGGGGACCAGAGTGTGCTGGGGGGTGGGGACCAGAGAGTGCTGGGGGGTGGGGACCAGAGAGTGCTGGGGGGTGGGGACTGAAAGGTGCTGGGGGCCAGAGAATGCTGGGGGTTGGGGGGCGGAGAGTGCTGGGGGCCAGGGAGTACTGGGGGGTGGGGGGCATTGCGTGCTGGGGGGTGGGGGGCGGAGAGTGCTGGGGCCAGAGAGTGCTGGGGGTGGGGGCTGGAGAGTGCTGGGGGCCAGAGAGTGCTGGGGGTGGGGGCTGGAGAGTGCTGGGGGCTGGAGAGTGCTGGGGGCCAGAGAGTGCTGGGGGTGGGGGCTGAAGAGTGCTGGGGGCCAGAGAGTGCTGGGGGTGGAGAGTGCTGGGGGTGGAAGGTGGAGAGTGATGGGGGCAAGAGAGAGAAGTAGGGGGTGTAGGGTAGAGAGTGCTGGGGGCCAGATAGTGCTAAGGGTGGGGGGTGGAGAGTGCTGGGGGGGAGCTTGAGAGGGGAAGCAGAAAGAATTGGAGAGCAGGGGGTGCTGGCGAAATGGGGGTGGAGCCAGGGAGGACAAGAATTGGCTGGAGAGCAGGAGGGGCGGAGCCAGGGAGCAAAGGGAGGGGCTAAAGAGCAGGAGGCGTGGAGAAAGGGAGTACAAGAAGGGGCGGAGCCAGGGAGCACAAAGGGGGCTGGAGAGCAGGAGGGGCGGGGCCAGGGAGCGCACGGAGGGGCGGAGCCAGGGAGCGCACGGAGAGGCGAAGCCAGGGAGCGCACGGAGGGGCCGGAGAGAACGGGGATGCAGAAAAAGTTAGATAGGAGGAGCGGTGTGGAGACTGCACATAGATAGTGGAATTGATTTTTCCATATTCCTTCATGCAACCGCTGAATGATCACTTCTCCTCCTCTCCTCCCTGCAGACATTCAGCGGCTGTATGGATTAATATGTAAAAATCAATTCCACTATCTATGTGCAGTCTCCCCACCGCTCCTCCTATTCAGGCACACAGGGAGAAGGCTGCACGGCACGGGCACTCACCTTTGCTCTGGTCGGCAGCATAAGAGTTCCTCCCTCTTCACACTCATGGTGGGACTATCCAGCTGGGTAGTTTTTCAGAAACACCCCGCTCCGACTCCAGAACCAAATAGGAGGCAGATGCGGAGGAGAGGTCTGGTGAGCGGCACAATAGAGAAGCTCAAGTGAGGGTCCCACATGGACATGCCGCCCTCATGCCGTCTGTCATTTAGCCGCTGCGCCACCTAGAGGACTCTACTGTCCCGCTCCCCGCACTTGCTGCCACCGGATTATTTACAGGCAAATTACTCGATTGCGAGGCCCTTAAGACTGCGGGGCCTTAGGCAATCGCCTAATTTGCCTAATTAGAGAGCCGCCTCTGGGTAAGGTATAGGATACTACAGTACATAGGGTTCAGTGATGTACAGTCTGCTATTCCTTAAGGACTGGTATAGGTGCACAATATATAGGGTTGAGGTGCACTACTGCTGACTGCTGCCCCTCTGCTGCAGTAGTCCTTTATCAGTATAGGGACTGAGGTAGAGTCTGCTAATCATTCACAACCTACTAGTTCCACAAAGGTCGTTATAAGGACTGGTAAGGTATAGGGTACTACAGTACATGGGGTTGAGTGAGGCACAGTCTGCTATTCCTTAAGGACTGGTATAGGACCACAATATATAGGATTGAGGTGCACTACTGCTGACTGCTGCCCTTTACTGCAGTAGTCCTTTATGAGTATAGGGACTGAGGTACAGTCTGCTAATCATTCACAACCTACTAGTTCCACAAATGTAATTATAAGGACTGGTAAGGTATAGGGTACTACAGTACATAGGGTTGAGTGAGGTACAGTCTGCTATTCCTTAAGGAATGGTATAGGTCCACAATATATAGGGTTGAGGTGCACTACTGCTTGCTGCTGCCCCTCTGCTGCAGTAGTCCTTTATCAGTATAGGGACTGAGGTACAGTCTGCTAATCATTCACAACCTACTAGTTCCACAAAGGTCGTTATAAGGACTGGTAAGGTATGGGGTACTACAGTACATAGGGTTGAGTGAGGCACAGTCTGCTATTCCTTCAGGACTGGTATAGGTCCACAATATATAGGGTTGAGGTGCACTACTGCTGACTGCTGCCCTTTACTGCAGTAGTCCTTTATGAGTATAGGGACTGAGGTACAGTCTGCTAATCATTCAGAACCTACTAGTTCCACAAAGGTCCTTATAAAGACTGGTAAGGTATACAGTACTACAGTACATAGGGTTGAGTGAGGCACAGTCTGCTATTCCTTAAGGACTGGTATAGGTCCACAATATATAGGGTTGAGGTGCACTACTGCTGACTGCTGCCCTTCTGCTGCAGTAGTCCTTTATCAGTATAGCGACTGAGATACAGTCTGCTAATCATTCACAACCTACTAGTTCCACAAAGGTCCTTATAAGGACTGGTAAGGTATAGGGTACTACAGTACATAGGGTTGAGTGAGGTACAGTCTGCTTTTCCTTAAGGACTGGTATAGGTCCACAATATATAGGGTTGAGGTGCACTACTGCTGACTGCTGCCCTTCTGCTGCAGTAGTCCTTTATCAGTATAGGGACTGAGGTACAGTCTGCTAATCATTCACAACCTACTAGTTCCACAAATGTCCTTATAAGGACTGGTAAGGTAAAGGGTACTAGAGTACATAGGGTTGAGTGAGGTACAGTCTGCTTTTCCTTAAGGACTGGTATAGGTCCACAATATATAGGGTTTAGGTGCACTACTGCTGACTGATGCCCTTTACTGCAGTAGTCCTTTATCAGTATAGGGACTGAGGTACAGTCTGCTAATCATTCACAACCTACCAGTTCCACAAAGGTCGTTATAAGGACTGGTAAGGTATAGGGTACTACAGTACATAGGGTTGAGTGCGAAGTACACTCTGCTATTCAATAAGGACTGGTATAGGTCCACAATATATAGGGTTGAGGTGCACTACTGCTGACTGCTGCCCCTCTGCTGCAGTAGTCCTTTATCAGTATAGGGACTGAGGTACAGTCTGCTAACCATTCACAACCTACTAGTTCCACAAAGGTCATTATAAAGACTGGTAAGGTAAAGGGTACTACAGTACATGGGGTTGAGTGAGGCACAGTCTGCTATTCCTTAAGGACTGGTATAGGTCCACAATATATAGGGTTGAGTTGCACTACTGCTGACTGCTGCCCTTTACTGCAGTAGTCCTTTATGAGTATAGGGACTGAGGTACAGTCTGCTAATCATTCACAACCTACTAGTTCCACAAAGGTCCTTATTAAGACTGGTAAGGTATAGGGTACTACAGTACATAGGGTTGAGTGAGGTACAGTCTGCTATTCCTTAAGGACTGGTAAAGGTCCACAATATATAGGGTTGAGGAGCACTACTGCTGACTGCTGCCCCTCTGCTGCAGTAGTCCTTTATCAGTATAGGGACTGAGGTACAGTCTGCTAATCATTCACAACCTACTAGTTCCACAAAGGTCGTTATAAGGACTGGTAAGGTATAGGGTACTTCAGTACATAGGGTTGAGTGATGTACAGTCTGCTATTCCTTAAGGACTGGTATAGGTCCACAATATATAGGGTTGAGGTGCACTACTGCTGACTGCTGCCCTTCTGCTGCAGTAGTCCTTTATCAGAATAGGGACTGAGGTACAGTCTGCTAATCATTCTCAACCTACTAGTTCCACAAAGGTCCTTATAAGGACTGGTAAGGTATAGGGTACTACAGTACATAGGGTTGAGTGAGGTAAAGTCTACTATTCCTTAAGGACTGGTATAGGTCCACAATATATAGGGTTGAGGTGCACTACTGCTGACTGCTGCCATTTACGGCAGTAGTCCTTTATGAGTATAGGGACTGAGGTACAGTCTGCTAATAATTCACAACCTACTAATTCCACAAAGGTCCTTATAAGGACTGGTAAGGTATAGGGTACTACAGTACATAGGGTTGAGTGAGGTAAAGTCTACTATTCCTTAAGGACTGGTATAGGTCCACAATATATAGGGTTGAGGTGCACTACTGCTGACTGCTGCCATTTACGGCAGTAGTCCTTTATGAGTATAGGGACTGAGGTACAGTCTGCTAATAATTCACAACCTACTAATTCCATAAAGGTCCTTATAAGGACTGGAAAGGTATAGGGTACTACAGTACATAGGGTTGAGTGAGGTACGGTCTGCTATTCCATAAGGACTGGTATAGGTCCACAATATATAGGGTTGAGGTGCACTACTGCTGACTGCTGCCCTTTACTGCAGTAGTCCTTTATGAGTATAGGGACTGAGGTACAGTCTGCTAATCATTCACAACCTACTAGTTCCACAAAGGTCCTTATAAGGACTGGTAAGGTATAGGGTTCTACAGTACATAGGGTTGAGTGAGGTACAGTCTGCTATTCGTTAATGACTGGTATAGGTCCACAATATATAGGGTTGAGGTGCACTACTGCTGACTGCTGCCCTTCTGCTGCAGTAGTCCTTTATCAGTATAGGGACTGAGGTACAGTCTGCTAATCATTCACAACCTACTAGTTCCACAAAGGTCGTTATAAGGACTGGTAAGGTATAGGGAACTACAGTACATAGGGTTGAGTGATGTACAGTCTGCTATTCCTTAAGGACTGGTATAGGTCCACAATATATAGGGTTGAGATGCACTACTGCTGACTGCTGCCCTTTACTGCAGTAGTCCTTTATCAGTATAGGGACTGAGGTACAGTCTGCTAATCATTCACAACCTACTAGTTCCACAAAGGTCCTTATAAGGACTGGTAAGGTATAGGGTACTACAGTACATAGGTTTGAGTGAGGTACAGTCTGCTATTCCTTAAGGACTGGTATAGGTCCAAAATATATAGAGTTGAGATGCGATACTGCTGACTGCGGCCCTTCTGCTGCAGTAGTCCTTTATCAGTATAGGGACTGAGGTACAGTCTGCTAATCATTCACAACCTACTAGTTCCACAAAGGTCCTTATAAGGACTGGTAAGGTATAGGCTACTACAGTACATAGGGTTGAGTGAGGCACAGTCTGCTATTCCTTAATTACTGGTATAGGTCCACAATATATAGGGTTGAGGTGCACTACTGCTGACTGCTGCCCTTCTGCTGCAGTAATCCTTTATCAGTATAGGGACTGAGATACAATCTGCTAATCATTCACAACCTACTAGTTCCACAAAGGTCCTTATAAGGACTGGTAAGGTATAGGGTACTACAGTACATAGGGTTGAGTGAGGTACAGTCTGCTATTCCTTAAGGACTGGTAAAGGTCCACAATATATAGGGTTGAGGTGCACTACTGCTGACTGCTGCCCCTCTGCTGCAGTAGTCCTTTATCAGTATAGGGACTGAGGTACAGTCTGCTAATCATTCACAACCTACTAGTTCCACAAAGGTCCTTATAAGGACTGGTAAGGTATAGGGTATTACAGTACATAGGGTTGAGTGATGTACAGTCTGCTATTCCTTAAGGACTGGTATAGGTCCACAATATATAGGGTTGAGATGCACTACTGCTGACTGCTGCCCTTTACTGCAGTAGTCCTTTATGAGTATAGGGACTGAGGTACAGTCTGCTAATAAATCACAACCTACTAGTTCCACAAAGGTCCTTATAAGGACTGGTAAGGTATAGGGTACTACAGTACATAGGGTTGAGTGAGGTACAGTCTGCTATTCCTTAAGGACTGGTATAGGTCCACAATATATAGGGTTGAGGTGCACTACTGCTGACTGCTGCCCTTTACTGCAGTAGTCCTTTATGAGTATAGGGACTGAGGTACAGTCTGCTAATCATTCACAACCTACTAGTTCCACAAAGGTCGTTATAAGGACTGGTAAGGTATAGGGTACTTCAGTACATAGGGTTGAGTGATGTACAGTCTGCTATTACATAAGGACTGGTATAGGTCCACAATATATAGGGTTGAGGTGCACTACTGCTGACTGCTGCCGCTCTGCTGCAGTAGTCCTTCATCAGTATAGCGACTGAGGTACAGTCTGCTAATCATTCACAACCTACTAGTTCCACAAAGGTCCTTATAAGGACTGGTAAGGTATAGGGTTCTACAGTACATAGGGTTGAGTGAGGTACAGTCTGCTATTCGTTAATGACTGGTATAGGTCCACAATATATAGGGTTGAGGTGCACTACTGCTGACTGCTGCCCTTCTGCTGCAGTAGTCCTTTATCAGTATAGGGACTGAGGTACAGTCTGCTAATCATTCACAACCTACTAGTTCCACAAAGGTCGTTATAAGGACTGGTAAGGTATAGGGTACTACAGTACATAGGGTTGAGTGAGGTACAGTCTGCTATTCCTTAAGGACTGGTAAAGGTCCACAATATATAGGGTTGAGGTGCACTACTGCTGACTGCTGCCCCTCTGCTGCAGTAGTCCTTTATCAGTATAGGGACTGAGGTACAGTCTGCTAATCATTCACAACCTACTAGTTCCACAAAGGTCCTTATAAGGACTGGTAAGGTATAGGGTATTACAGTACATAGGGTTGAGTGATGTACAGTCTGCTATTCCTTAAGGACTGGTATAGGTCCACAATATATAGGGTTGAGATGCACTACTGCTGACTGCTGCCCTTTACTGCAGTAGTCCTTTATCAGTATAGGGACTGAGGTACAGTCTGCCAATCATTCACAACCTACTAGTTCCACAAAGGTCCTTATAAGGACTGGTAAGGTATAGGGTACTACAGTACATAGGTTTGAGTGAGGTACAGTCTGCTATTCCTTAAGGACTGGTATAGGTCCAAAATATATAGAGTTGAGATGCGATACTGCTGACTGCGGCCCTTCTGCTGCAGTAGTCCTTTATCAGTATAGGGACTGAGGTACAGTCTGCTAATCATTCACAACCTACTAGTTCCACAAAGGTCCTTATAAGGACTGGTAAGGTATAGGGTTCTACAGTACATAGGGTTGAGTGAGGTACAGTCTGCTATTCGTTAATGACTGGTATAGGTCCACAATATATAGGGTTGAGGTGCACTACTGCTGACTGCTGCCCTTCTGCTGCAGTAGTCCTTTATCAGTATAGGGACTGAGGTACAGTCTGCTAATCATTCACAACCTACTAGTTCCACAAAGGTCGTTATAAGGACTGGTAAGGTATAGGGTACTACAGTACATAGGGTTGAGTGAGGCACAGTCTGCTATTCCTTAAGGACTGGTATAGGTCCACAATATATAGGGCTCAGGTGCACTACTGCTGACTGCTGCCCTTCTGCTGCAGTAGTCCTTTATCAGTATAGGGACTGAGGTACAGTCTGCTAATCATTCACAACCTACTAGTTCCACAAATGTCCTTATAAGGCTTGGTAAGGTATAGGGTACTACAGTACATAGGTTTGAGTGAGGTACAGTCTGCTATTCCTTAAGGACTGGTATAGGTCCAAAATATATAGAGTTGAGATGCGATACTGCTGACTGCGGCCCTTCTGCTGCAGTAGTCCTTTATCAGTATAGGGACTGAGGTACAGTCTGCTAATCATTCACAACCTACTAGTTCCACAAAGGTCCTTATAAGGACTGGTAAGGTATAGGCTACTACAGTACATAGGGTTGAGTGAGGCACAGTCTGCTATTCCTTAATTACTGGTATAGGTCCACAATATATAGGGTTGAGGTGCACTACTGCTGACTGCTGCCCTTCTGCTGCAGTAGTCCTTTATCAGTATAGGGACTGAGATACAATCTGCTAATCATTCACAACCTACTAGTTCCACAAAGGTCCTTATAGGGACTGGTAAGGTATAGGGTACTACAGTACATAGGGTTGAGTGAGGTACAGTCTGCTATTCCTTAAGGACTGGTAAAGGTCCACAATATATAGGGTTGAGGTGCACTACTGCTGACTGCTGCCCCTCTGCTGCAGTAGTCCTTTATCAGTATAGGGACTGAGGTACAGTCTGCTAATCATTCACAACCTACTAGTTCCACAAAGGTCCTTATAAGGACTGGTAAGGTATAGGGTATTACAGTACATAGGGTTGAGTGATGTACAGTCTGCTATTCCTTAAGGACTGGTATAGGTCCACAATATATAGGGTTGAGATGCACTACTGCTGACTGCTGCCCTTTACTGCAGTAGTCCTTTATGAGTATAGGGACTGAGGTACAGTCTGCTAATAAATCACAACCTACTAGTTCCACAAAGGTCCTTATAAGGACTGGTAAGGTATAGGGTACTACAGTACATAGGGTTGAGTGAGGTACAGTCTGCTATTCCTTAAGGACTGGTATAGGTCCACAATATATAGGGTTGAGGTGCACTACTGCTGACTGCTGCCCTTTACTGCAGTAGTCCTTTATGAGTATAGGGACTGAGGTACAGTCTGCTAATCATTCACAACCTACTAGTTCCACAAAGGTCGTTATAAGGACTGGTAAGGTATAGGGTACTTCAGTACATAGGGTTGAGTGATGTACAGTCTGCTATTACATAAGGACTGGTATAGGTCCACAATATATAGGGTTGAGGTGCACTACTGCTGACTGCTGCCGCTCTGCTGCAGTAGTCCTTTATCAGTATAGCGACTGAGGTACAGTCTGCTAATCATTCACAACCTACTAGTTCCACAAAGGTCGTTATAAGGACTGGTAAGGTATAGGGTACTACAGTACATAGGGTTGAGTGAGGCACAGTCTGCTATTCCTTAAGGACTGGTATAGGTCCACAATATATAGGGTTGAGGTGCACTACTGCTGACTGCCGCCCTTTACTGCAGTAGTCCTTTATGAGTATAGGGACTGAGGTACAGTCTGCTAATCATTCACAACCTACTAGTTCCACAAAGGTCGTTATAAGGACTGGTAAGGTATGGGGTACTACAGTACATAGGGTTGAGTGAGGCACAGTCTGCTATTCCTTAAGTACTAGTATAGGTACACAATATATAGGGTTGAGGTGCACTATTGCTGACTGTTGCCCTTTACTGCAGTAGTCCTTTATGAGTATAGGGACTGAGGTACAGTATGCTAATCATTCACAACCTACTAGTTCCACAAAGGTCCTTATAAGGACTGGTAAGGTATAGAGTACTACAGTACATAGGGTTGAGTGAGGTACAGTCTGCTTTTCCTTAAGGACTTTTATAGGTTCACAATATATAGGGTTGAGGTGCACTACTGCTGACTGCTGCCCTTCTGCTGCAGTAGTCCTTTATCAGTATAGGGACTGAGATACAGTCTGCTAATCATTCACAACCTACTAGTTCCACAAAGGTCCTTATAAGGACTGGTAAGGTATAGGGTACTATAGTACATAGGGTTGAGTGAGGTACAGTCTGCTATTCCTTAAGGACTGGTAAAGGTCCACAATATATAGGGTTGAGGTGCACTACTGCTGACTGCTGCCCCTCTGCTGCAGTAGTCCTTTATCAGTATAGGGACTGAGGTACAGTCTGCTAATCATTCACAACCTACTAGTTCCACAAAGGTCGTTTAAAGGACTGGTAAGGTATAGGGTACTACAGTACATACGGTTGAGTGAGGCACAGTCTGCTATTCCTTAAGGACTGGTATAGGTCCACAATATATAGGGTTGAGGTGCACTACTGCTGACTGCTGCCCTTTACTGCAGTAGTCCTTTATGAGTATAGGGACTGAGGTACAGTCTGCTAATCATTCACAACCTACTAGTTCCACAAAGGTCCTTATAAGGACTGGTAAGGTATAGGGTACTACAGTACATAGGGTTCAGTGATGTACAGTCTGCTATTCCTTAAGGACTGGTATAGGTCCACAATATATAGGGTTGAGGTGCACTACAGCTGACTGCTGCCCTTCTGCTGCAGTAGTCCTTTATCTGTATAGGGACTGAGGTACAGTCTGCTAATCATTCACAACCTACTAGTTCCACAAAGGTCCTTATACGGACTGATAAGGTATAGGGTATTACAGTACATAGGGTTGAGTGAGGTAAAGTCTGCTATTCCTTAAGGACTGATATAGGTCCACAATATATAGGGTTGAGGTGCACTACAGCTGACTGCTGCCCTTTACTGCAGTAGTCCTTTATGAGTATAGGGACTGAGGTACAGTCTGCTAATAATTCACAACCTACTAATTCCATAAAGGTCCTTATAAGGACTGGTAAGGTATAGGGTACTACAGTACATAGGGTTGAGTGTGGTACGGTCTGCTATTCCTTAAGGACTGGCATAGGTCCACAATATATAGGGTTGAGGTGCACTACTGCTGACTGCTGCCCTTTACTGCAGTAGTCCTTTATGAGTATAGGGACTGAGGTACAGTCTGCTAATCATTCACAACCTACTAGTTCCACAAAGGTCCTTATAAGGACTGGTAAGGTATAGGGTACTACAGTACATAGGGTTGAGTGAGGTACAGTCTGCTATTCCTTAAGGACTGGTAAAGGTCCACAATATAAAGGGTTGAGGTGTACTACTGCTGACTGCTGCCCCTCTGCTGCAGTAGTCCTTTATCAGTATAGGGACTGAGGTAGAGTCTGCTAATCATTCACAACCTACTAGTTCCACAAAGGTCCTTATAAGGACTGGTAAGGTATGGGGTACTACAGTACATAGGGTTGAGTGAGGCACAGTCTGCTATTCCTTAAGGACTAGTATAGGTACACAATATATAGGGTTGAGGTGCACTACTGCTGACTGCTCACTGCTGACTGCTGCCCTTTACTGCAGTAGTCCTTTATGAGTATAGGGACTGAGGTACAGTCTGCTAATCATTCACAACCTACTAGTTCCACAAAGGTCCTTATAAGGACTGGTAAGGTATAGAGTACTACAGTACATAGGGTTGAGTGAGGTACAGTCTGCTATTCCTTAAGGACTGGTATAGGTCCACAATATATAGGGTTGAGGTGCACTACTGCTGACTGCTGCCCTTCTGCTGCAGTAGTCCTTTATCAGTATAGGGACTGAGATACAGTCTGCTAATCATTCACAACCTACTAGTTCCACAAAGGTCCTTATAAGGACTGGTAAGGTATAGGGTACTACAGTACATAGGGTTGAGTGAGGTACAGTCTGCTATTCCTTAAGGACTGGTAAAGGTCCACAATATATAGGGTTGAGGTGCACTACTGCTGACTGCTGCCCCTCTGCTGCAGTAGTCCTTTATCAGTATAGGGACTGAGATACAGTCTGCTAATCATTCACAACCTTCTAGTTCCACAAAGGTCCTTATAAGGACTGGTAAGGTATGGGGTACTACAGTACATAGGGTTGAGTGAGGTACAGTCTGCTATTCCTTAAGGACTGGTAAAAGTCCACAATATATAGGGTTGAGGTGCACTACTGCTGACTGCTGCCCCTCTGCTGCAGTAGTCCTTTATCAGTATAGGGACTGAGGTACAGTCTGCTAATCATTCACAACCTACTAGTTCCACAAAGGTCGTTATAAGGACTGGTAAGGTGTAGGGTACTACAGTACATAGGGTTCAGTGATGTACAGTCTGCTATTCCTTAAGGACTGGTATAGGTCCACAATATATAGGGTTGAGGTGCACTACTGCTGACTGCTGCCCTTCTGCTGCAGTAGTCCTTTATCAGTATAGGGACTGAGGTACAGTCTGCTAATCATTCACAACCTACTAATTCCATAAAGGTCCTTATAAGGACTGGTAAGGTATAGGGTACTACAGTACATAGGGTTGAGTGAGGTACGGTCTGCTATTCCTTAATGACTGGTATAGGTCCACAATATATAGGGTTGAGGTGCACTACTGCTGACTGCTGCCCTTCTGCTGCAGTAGTCCTTTATCAGTATAGGGACTGAGATACAGTCTGCTAATCATTCACAACCTACTAGTTCCACAAAGGTCCTTATAAGGACTGGTAAGGTATAGGGTACTACAGTACATAGGGTTGAGTGAGGTACAGTCTGCTATTCCTTAAGGACTGGTAAAGGTCCACAATATATAGGGTTGAGGTGCACTACTGCTGACTGCTGCCCCTCTGCTGCAGTAGTCCTTTATCAGTATAGGGACTGAGATACAGTCTGCTAATCATTCACAACCTTCTAGTTCCACAAAGGTCCTTATAAGGACTGGTAAGGTATGGGGTACTACAGTACATAGGGTTGAGTGAGGTACAGTCTGCTATTCCTTAAGGACTGGTAAAAGTCCACAATATATAGGGTTGAGGTGCACTACTGCTGACTGCTGCCCCTCTGCTGCAGTAGTCCTTTATCAGTATAGGGACTGAGGTACAGTCTGCTAATCATTCACAACCTACTAGTTCCACAAAGGTCGTTATAAGGACTGGTAAGGTGTAGGGTACTACAGTACATAGGGTTCAGTGATGTACAGTCTGCTATTCCTTAAGGACTGGTATAGGTCCACAATATATAGGGTTGAGGTGCACTACTGCTGACTGCTGCCCTTCTGCTGCAGTAGTCCTTTATCAGTATAGGGACTGAGGTACAGTCTGCTAATCATTCACAACCTACTAATTCCATAAAGGTCCTTATAAGGACTGGTAAGGTATAGGGTACTACAGTACATAGGGTTGAGTGAGGTACGGTCTGCTATTCCTTAATGACTGGTATAGGTCCACAATATATAGGGTTGAGGTGCACTACTGCTGACTGCTGCCCCTCTGCTGCAGTAGTCCTTTATCAGTATAGGGACTGAGGTACAGTCTGCTAATCATTCACAACCTACTAGTTCCACAAAGGTCGTTATAAGGACTGGTAAGGTATAGGGTTGAGTGATGTACAGTCTGCTATTCCTTAAGGACTGGTATAGGTCCACAATATATAGGGTTGAGGTGCACTACTGCTGACTGCTGCCCTTCTGCTGCAGTAGTCCTTTATCAGTATAGGGACTGAGGTACAGTCTGCTAATCATTCACAACCTACTAGTTCCACAAAGGTCCTTATAAGGACTGGTAAGGTATAGGGTACTACAGTAAATAGGGTTGAGTGAGGTACAGTCTGCTATTCCTTAAGGACTGGTATAGGTCCACAATATATAGGGTTGAGTTGCAGTACTGCTGACTGCTGCCCTTCTGCTGCAGTAGTCCTTTGTCAGTATAGGGACTGAGGTACAGTCTGCTAATCATTCACAACCTACTAGTTCCACAAAGGTCCTTAAAAGGACTGGTCAGGTACACGAGTACCACAGTACATAGGGTTGAGTGAAGTACAGTCTGCTATTCCTTACGGACTGGTATAGGTCCACAATATATAGGGTTGAGGTGCACTACTGCTGACTGCTTCCCTTCTGCTGCAGTAGTCCTTTATCAGTATAGGGACTGACTTACAGTCTGCTAATCATTCACAACCTACTAGTTCCACAAAGGTCCTTATAAGGCCATAGGGTTGAGTGAGGTACAGTCTGCTATTCCTTAAGGACTGGTATAGGTCCACAATATATAGGGTTGAGGTGCACTACTGCTGACTGCTGCCCTTCTGCTGCAGTAGTCCTTTATAAGTATAGGGACTGAGGTACAGTCTGCTAATCATTCACAACCTACTAGTTCCACAAAGGTCGTTATAAGGACTGGTAAGGTATACGGGTACTACAGTACATAGGGTTGAGTGATGTACAGTCTGCTATTCCTTAAGGACTGGTATAGGTCCACAATATATAGGGTTGAGGTGCACTACAGCTGACTGCTGCCCTTCTGCTGCAGTAGTCCTTTATCAGTATAGGGACTGAGGTACAGTCTGCTAATCATTCACAACCTACTAGTTCCACAAAGGTCCTTAAAAGGACTGGTAAGTTATACAGGTACTACAGTACATAGGGTTGAGTGAGGTAAAGTCTGCTATTCCTTAGGGACTGGTATAGGTTCACAATATATAGGGTTGACGTGCACTACTGCTGACTGCTGCCCTTCTGCTGCAGTAGTCCTTTATCAGTATAGGGACTGAGGTACAGTCTGCTAATCATTAACAACCTACCAGTTCCACAAAGGTCCTTATAAGGACTTGTAAGGTATAGGGTACTACAGTACATAGGGTTGAGTGATGTATAGTCTGCTATTCCTTAAGGACTGGTATAGGTCCACAATATATCAGGGTTGAGGTGCACTACTGCTGACTGCGGCCCTTCTGCTGCAGTAGTCCTTTATCAGTATAGGGACTGAGGTACATTCTGCTAATCATTCACAACCTACTAGTTCCACAAAGGTCCTTATAAGGACTGGTAAGGTATAGGGTACTACAGTACATAGGGTTGAGTGAGGTACAGTCTGCTATTCCTTAAGGACTGGTATAGGTCCACAATATATAGGGCTGAGGTGCACTACTGCCTACTGCTGCCCCTCTGCTGCAGTAGTCCTTTATCAGTATAGGGACTGAGGTACCGTCTGCTAATCATTCACAACCCACTAGTTCCACAAAGGTCGTTATAAGGACTGGTAAGGTATAGGGTAATACAGTACATAGGGTTGAGTGAGGCACAGTCTGCTATTCCTTAAGGACTGGTATAGGTCCACAATATATAGGGTTGAGTTGCACTACTGCTGACTGCTGCCCTTCTGCTGCAGTAGTCCTTTATCAGTATAGGGACTGAGGTACAGTCTGCTAATCATTCACAACCTACTAGTTCCACAAAGGTCCTTATAAGGACTGGTAAGGTATAGGGTACTACAGTACATAGGGTTGAGTGAGGTACAGTCTGCTATTCCTTAAGGACTGGTATAGGTCCACAATATATAGGGCTGAGGTGCACTACTGCCTACTGCTGCCCCTCTGCTGCAGTAGTCCTTTATCAGTATAGGGACTGAGGTACAGTCTGCTAATCATTCACAACCCACTAGTTCCACAAAGGTCGTTATAAGGACTGGTAAGGTATAGGGTAATACAGTACATAGGGTTGAGTGAGGCACAGTCTGCTATTCCTTAAGGACTGGTATAGGTCCACAATATATAGGGTTGAGTTGCACTACTGCTGACTGCTGCCCTTCTGCTGCAGTAGTCCTTTATCAGTATAGGGACTGAGGTACATGCTGCTAATCATTCACAACCTACTAGTTCCACAAAGGTCCTTAAAAGGACTGGTAAGGTACACGAGTACCACAGTACATAGGGTTGAGTGAAGTACAGTCTGCTATTCCTTAAGGACTGGTATAGGTCCACAATATATAGGGTTGAGGTGCACTACTGCTGACTGATGCCCTTCTGCTGCAGTAGTCCTTTATCAGTATAGGGACTAAGGTACAGTCTGCTAATCATTCACAACCTACTAGTTCCACAAAGGTCCTTATAAGGACTGGTAAGGTATAGGGTACTACAGTACATAGAGTTGAGTGAGGTACAGTCTGCTATTCCTTAAGGACTGGTATAGGTCCACAATATATAGGGTTGAGGTGCACTACTGCTGACTGCTGCCCTTCTGCTGCAGTAGTCCTTTATCAGTATAGGGACTGAGGTAGTCTGCTAATCATTCACAACCTACTAGTTCCACAAAGGTCCTTATAAGGACTGGTAAGGTATAGGGTACTACAGTACATAGGGTTGAGTGAGGTACAGTCTGCTATTCCTTAAGGACTGGTATAGGTCCACAATCAATAGGGTTGAGGTGCACTACTGCTGACTGCTGCCCTTCTGCTGCAGTAGTCCTTTATCAGTATAGGGACTGAGGTACAGTCTGCTAATCATTCACAACCTACTAGTTCCACAAAGGTCCTTAAAAGGACTGGTAAGGTTCACGAGTACCACAGTACATAGGGTTGAGTGAAGTACAGTCTGTTATTCCTTACGGACTGGTATAGGTCCACAATATATAGGGTTGAGGTGCACTACTGCTGACTGCTGCCCTTCTGCTGCAGTAGTCCTTTATCAGTATAGGGACTGAGGTACAGTCTGCTAATCATTCACAACCTACTAGTTCCACAAAGGTCCTTATAAGGCCTGGTAAGGTATAGGGTACTACAGTACATAGGTTTGAGTGAGGTACAGTCTGCTATTCCTTAAGGACTGGTATAGGTCCACAATATATAGGGTTGAGGTGCACTACTGCTGACTGATGCCCTTCTGCTGCAGTAGTCCTTTATCAGTATAGGGACTGAGGTACAGTCTGCTAATCATTCACAACCTACTAGTTCCACAAAGGTCCTTATAAGGACTGGTAAGGTATAGGGTACTACAGTACATAGGGTTGAGTGAGGTACAGTCTGCTATTACTTAAGGACTGGTATAGGTCCAAATATATAGGGTTGAGGTGCACTACTGCTGACTGCTGCCCTTCTGCTGCAGTAGTCCTTTATCAGTATAGGGACCGAGGTACAGTCTGCTAATCATTCACAACCTACTAGTTCCACAAAGGTCCTTATATGGACTGGTAAGGTATAGGGTACTACAGTACATAGGGTTGAGTGAGGTACAGTCTGCTATTCCTTAAGGACTGGTATAGGTCCACAATATATAGGGCTGAGGTGCACTACTGCCTACTGCTGCCCCTCTGCTGCAGTAGTCCTTTATCAGTATAGGGACTGAGGTACAGTCTGCTAATCATTCACAACCCACTAGTTCCACAAAGGTCGTTATAAGGACTGGTAAGGTATAGGGTAATACAGTACATAGGGTTGAGTGAGGCACAGTCTGCTATTCCTTAGGGACTGGTATAGGTCCACAATATATAGGGTTGAGTTGCACTACTGCTGACTGCTGCCCTTCTGCTGCAGTAGTCCTTTATAAGTATAGGGACTGAGGTACAGTATGCTAATCATTCACAACCTACTAGTTCCACAAAGGTCCTTAAAAGGACTGGTAAGGTACACGAGTACCACAGTACATAGGGTTGAGTGAATTACAGTCTGCTATTCCTTACGGACTGGTATAGGTCCACAATATATAGGGTTGAGGTGCACTACTGCTGACTGCTGCCCTTCTGCTGCAGTAGTCCTTTATCAGTATAGGGACTGAGGTACAGTCTGCTAATCATTCACAACCTACTAGTTCCACAAAGGTCCTTATAAGGCCTGGTAAGGTATAGGGTACTACAGTACATAGGTTTGAGTGAGGTACAGTCTGCTATTCCTTAAGGACTGGTATAGGTCCACAATATATAGGGTTGAGGTGCACTACTGCTGACTGATGTCCTTCTGCTGCAGTAGTCCTTTATCAGTATAGGGACTGAGGTACAGTCTGCTAATCATTCACAACCTACTAGTTCCACAAAGGTCCTTATAAGGACTGGTAAGGTATAGGGTACTACAGTACATAGCGTTGCGTGAGGTACAGTCTGCTATTCCTTAAGGACTGGTATAGGTCCACAATATATAGGGTTGAGGTGCACTACTGCTGACTGCTGCCCTTCTGCTGCAGTAGTCCTTTATCAGTATAGGGACTGAGGTACAGTCTGCTAATCATTCACAACCTACTAGTTC
The DNA here is from genome assembly GCF_037356315.1 of Lithobates pipiens. Lineage (NCBI taxonomy): Eukaryota > Metazoa > Chordata > Amphibia > Anura > Ranidae > Lithobates > Lithobates pipiens. The sequence goes on from NW_027507687.1 coordinate 652,214, forward strand.
CACAAAGGTCCTTATAAGGACTGGTAAGGTATAGGGTACTACAGTACATAGGGTTGAGTGAGGTACAGTCTGCTATTCCTTAAGGACTGGAATAGGTCCACAATATATAGGGCTGAGGTGCACTACTGCTGACTGCTGCCCCTCTGCTGCAGTAGTCCTTTATCAGTATAGGGACTGAGGTACAGTCTGCTAATAATGAACAACCTACTAGTTCCACAAAGGTCCTTATAATGACTGGTAAGGTAATGGGTACTACAGTACATAGGTTTGAGTGAGGTACAATCTGCTATTCCTTAAGGACTGGTATACGTCCACAATAAATAGGGTTGAGGTGCACTACTGCTGACTGCTGCCCTTCTGCTGCAGTAGTCCTTTATCAGTATAGGGACTGAGGTACAGTCTGCTAATCATTCACAACCTACTAGTTCCACAAAGGTACTTATAAGGACTGGTAAGGTATAGGGAACTACAGTACATAGGGTTGAGTGAGGCACAGTCTGCTATTCCTTAAGGACTGGTATAGGTCCACAATATATAGGGTTGAGGTGCACTACTGCTGACTGCTGCCCTTCTGCTGCAGTAGTCCTTTATCAGTATAGGGACTGAGGTACAGTCTGCTAATCATTCACAACCAACTAGTTCCACAAAGGTCCCTTTAAGGACTGGTAAGGTATAGGGTACTACAGTACAAAGGGTTGAGTGAGGTACAGTCTGCTATTCCTTGCGGACTGGTAAAGGTCCACAATATATAGGGTTGAGGTGCACTACTGCTGACTGCTGCCCCTCTGCTGCAGTAGTCCTTTATCAGTATAGGGACTGAGGTACAGTCTGCTAATCATTCACAACCTACTAGTTCCACAAAGGTCCCTTTAAGGACTGGTAAGGTATAGGGTACTAAAGTACATAGGGTTGAGTGAGGTACAGTCTGCTATTCCTTAAGGACTGGTAAAGGGCCACAATATGTAGGGTTGAGGTGCACTACTGCTGACTGCTGCCCCTCTGCTGCAGTAGTCCTTAATCAGTATAGGGACTGAGGTACAGTCTGCTAATCATTCACAACCTACTAGTTCCACAAAGGTCCTTATAAGGACTGGTAAGGTATAGGGTACTACAGTACATAGGGTTGAGTGAGGTACAGTCTGCTATTCCTTAAGGACTGGAATAGGTCCACAATATATAGGGCTGAGGTGCACTACTGCTGACTGCTGCCCCTCTGCTGCAGTAGTCCTTTATCAGTATAGGGACTGAGGTACAGTCTGCTAATAATGAACAACCTACTAGTTCCACAAAGGTCCTTATAATGACTGGTAAGGTAATGGGTACTACAGTACATAGGTTTGAGTGAGATACAGTCTGCTATTCCTTAAGGACTGGTATAGGTCCACAATATATAGGGTTGAGGTGCACTACTGCTGACTGATGCCCTTCTGCTGCAATAGTCCTTTATCAGTATAGGGACTGAGGTACAGTCTGCTAATCATTCACAACCTACTAGTTCCACAAAGGTCCTTATAAGGACTGGTAAGGTATAGGGTACTACAGTACATAGATTTGAGTGAGGTACAGTCTGCTATTCCTTAAGGACTGGTATAGGTCCACAATATATAGGGTTGAGGTGCACTACTGCTGACTGCTGCCCTTCTGCTGCAGTAGTCCTTTATCAGTATAGGGACTGAGGTACAGTCTGCTAATCATTCACAACCTACTAGTTCCACAAAGCTCCTTATAAGGGCTGGTAAGGTATAGGGTACTACAGTACATAGGGTTGAGTGAGGTACAATCTGCTATTCCTTAAGGACTGGTATACGTCCACAATAAATAGGGTTGAGGTGCACTACTGCTGACTGCTGCCCTTCTGCTGCAGTAGTCCTTTATCAGTATAGGGACTGAGGTACAGTCTGCTAATCATTCACAACCTACTAGTTCCACAAAGGTACTTATAAGGACTGGTAAGGTATAGGGAACTACAGTACATAGGGTTGAGTGAGGCACAGTCTGCTATTCCTTAAGGACTGGTATAGGTCCACAATATATAGGGTTGAGGTGCACTACAGCTGACTGCTGCCCTTCTGCTGCAGTAGTCCTTTATCAGTATAGGGACTGAGGCACAGTCTGCTAATCATTCACAACCTACTAGTTCCACAAAGGTCCTTAAAAGGACTGGTAAGTTATACAGGTACTACAGTACATAGGGTTGAGTGAGGTAAAGTCTGCTATTCCTTAGGGACTGGTATAGGTTCACAATATATAGGGTTGACGTGCACTACTGCTGACTGCTGCCCTTCTGCTGCAGTAGTCCTTTATCAGTATAGGGACTGAGGTACAGTCTGCTAATCATTAACAACCTACCAGTTCCACAAAGGTCCTTATAAGGACTTGTAAGGTATAGGGTACTACAGTACATAGGGTTGAGTGATGTATAGTCTGCTATTCCTTAAGGACTGGTATAGGTCCACAATATATCAGGGTTGAGGTGCACTACTGCTGACTGCGGCCCTTCTGCTGCAGTAGTCCTTTATCAGTATAGGGACTGAGGTACATTCTGCTAATCATTCACAACCTACTAGTTCCACAAAGGTCCTTATAAGGACTGGTAAGGTATAGGGTACTACAGTACATAGGGTTGAGTGAGGTACAGTCTGCTATTCATTAAGGACTGGTATAGGTCCACAATATATAGGGCTGAGGTGCACTACTGCCTACTGCTGCCCCTCTGCTGCAGTAGTCCTTTATCAGTATAGGGACTGAGGTACAGTCTGCTAATCATTCACAACCCACTAGTTCCACAAAGGTCGTTATAAGGACTGGTAAGGTATAGGGTAATACAGTACATAGGGTTGAGTGAGGCACAGTCTGCTATTCCTTAAGGACTGGTATAGGTCCACAATATATAGGGTTGAGTTGCACTACTGCTGACTGCTGCCCTTCTGCTGCAGTAGTCCTTTATCAGTATAGGGACTGAGGTACAGTCTGCTAATCATTCACAACCTACTAGTTCCACAAAGGTCCTTATAAGGACTGGTAAGGTATAGGGTACTACAGTACATAGGGTTGAGTGAGGTACAGTCTGCTATTCCTTAAGGACTGGTATAGGTCCACAATATATAGGGCTGAGGTGCACTACTGCCTACTGCTGCCCCTCTGCTGCAGTAGTCCTTTATCAGTATAGGGACTGAGGTACAGTCTGCTAATCATTCACAACCCACTAGTTCCACAAAGGTCGTTATAAGGACTGGTAAGGTATAGGGTAATACAGTACATAGGGTTGAGTGAGGCACAGTCTGCTATTCCTTAAGGACTGGTATAGGTCCACAATATATAGGGTTGAGTTGCACTACTGCTGACTGCTGCCCTTCTGCTGCAGTAGTCCTTTATCAGTATAGGGACTGAGGTACATGCTGCTAATCATTCACAACCTACTAGTTCCACAAAGGTCCTTAAAAGGACTGGTAAGGTACACGAGTACCACAGTACATAGGGTTGAGTGAAGTACAGTCTGCTATTCCTTAAGGACTGGTATAGGTCCACAATATATAGGGTTGAGGTGCACTACTGCTGACTGATGCCCTTCTGCTGCAGTAGTCCTTTATCAGTATAGGGACTAAGGTACAGTCTGCTAATCATTCACAACCTACTAGTTCCACAAAGGTCCTTATAAGGACTGGTAAGGTATAGGGTACTACAGTACATAGAGTTGAGTGAGGTACAGTCTGCTATTCCTTAAGGACTGGTATAGGTCCACAATATATAGGGTTGAGGTGCACTACTGCTGACTGCTGCCCTTCTGCTGCAGTAGTCCTTTATCAGTATAGGGACTGAGGTAGTCTGCTAATCATTCACAACCTACTAGTTCCACAAAGGTCCTTATAAGGACTGGTAAGGTATAGGGTACTACAGTACATAGGGTTGAGTGAGGTATAGTCTGCTATTCCTTAAGGACTGGTATAGGTCCACAATCAATAGGGTTGAGGTGCACTACTGCTGACTGCTGCCCTTCTGCTGCAGTAGTCCTTTATCAGTATAGGGACTGAGGTACAGTCTGCTAATCATTCACAACCTACTAGTTCCACAAAGGTCCTTAAAAGGACTGGTAAGGTTCACGAGTACCACAGTACATAGGGTTGAGTGAAGTACAGTCTGTTATTCCTTACGGACTGGTATAGGTCCACAATATATAGGGTTGAGGTGCACTACTGCTGACTGCTGCCCTTCTGCTGCAGTAGTCCTTTATCAGTATAGGGACTGAGGTACAGTCTGCTAATCATTCACAACCTACTAGTTCCACAAAGGTCCTTATAAGGCCTGGTAAGGTATAGGGTACTACAGTACATAGGTTTGAGTGAGGTACAGTCTGCTATTCCTTAAGGACTGGTATAGGTCCACAATATATAGGGTTGAGGTGCACTACTGCTGACTGATGCCCTTCTGCTGCAGTAGTCCTTTATCAGTATAGGGACTGAGGTACAGTCTGCTAATCATTCACAACCTACACTAGTTCCACAAAGGTCCTTATAAGGACTGGTAAGGTATAGGGTACTACAGTACATAGGGTTGAGTGAGGTACAGTCTGCTATTACTTAAGGACTGGTATAGGTCCAAATATATAGGGTTGAGGTGCACTACTGCTGACTGCTGCCCTTCTGCTGCAGTAGTCCTTTATCAGTATAGGGACTGAGGTACAGTCTGCTAATCATTCACAACCTACTAGTTCCACAAAGGTCCTTATATGGACTGGTAAGGTATAGGGTACTACAGTACATAGGGTTGAGTGAGGTACAGTCTGCTATTCCTTAAGGACTGGTATAGGTCCACAATATATAGGGCTGAGGTGCACTACTGCCTACTGCTGCCCCTCTGCTGCAGTAGTCCTTTATCAGTATAGGGACTGAGGTACAGTCTGCTAATCATTCACAACCCACTAGTTCCACAAAGGTCGTTATAAGGACTGGTAAGGTATAGGGTAATACAGTACATAGGGTTGAGTGAGGCACAGTCTGCTATTCCTTAGGGACTGGTATAGGTCCACAATATATAGGGTTGAGTTGCACTACTGCTGACTGCTGCCCTTCTGCTGCAGTAGTCCTTTATAAGTATAGGGACTGAGGTACAGTATGCTAATCATTCACAACCTACTAGTTCCACAAAGGTCCTTAAAAGGACTGGTAAGGTACACGAGTACCACAGTACATAGGGTTGAGTGAATTACAGTCTGCTATTCCTTACGGACTGGTATAGGTCCACAATATATAGGGTTGAGGTGCACTACTGCTGACTGCTGCCCTTCTGCTGCAGTAGTCCTTTATCAGTATAGGGACTGAGGTACAGTCTGCTAATCATTCACAACCTACTAGTTCCACAAAGGTCCTTATAAGGCCTGGTAAGGTATAGGGTACTACAGTACATAGGTTTGAGTGAGGTACAGTCTGCTATTCCTTAAGGACTGGTATAGGTCCACAATATATAGGGTTGAGGTGCACTACTGCTGACTGATGTCCTTCTGCTGCAGTAGTCCTTTATCAGTATAGGGACTGAGGTACAGTCTGCTAATCATTCACAACCTACTAGTTCCACAAAGGTCCTTATAAGGACTGGTAAGGTATAGGGTACTACAGTACATAGCGTTGAGTGAGGTACAGTCTGCTATTCCTTAAGGACTGGTATAGGTCCACAATATATAGGGTTGAGGTGCACTACTGCTGACTGCTGCCCTTCTGCTGCAGTAGTCCTTTATCAGTATAGGGACTGAGGTACAGTCTGCTAATCATTCACAACCTACTAGTTCCACAAAGGTCCTTATAAGGACTGGTAAGGTATAGGGTACTACAGTACATAGGGTTGAGTGAGGTACAGTCTGCTATTCCTTAAGGACTGGAATAGGTCCACAATATATAGGGCTGAGGTGCACTACTGCTGACTGCTGCCCCTCTGCTGCAGTAGTCCTTTATCAGTATAGGGACTGAGGTACAGTCTGCTAATAATGAACAACCTACTAGTTCCACAAAGGTCCTTATAATGACTGGTAAGGTAATGGGTACTACAGTACATAGGTTTGAGTGAGGTACAATCTGCTATTCCTTAAGGACTGGTATACGTCCACAATAAATAGGGTTGAGGTGCACTACTGCTGACTGCTGCCCTTCTGCTGCAGTAGTCCTTTATCAGTATAGGGACTGAGGTACAGTCTGCTAATCATTCACAACCTACTAGTTCCACAAAGGTACTTATAAGGACTGGTAAGGTATAGGGAACTACAGTACATAGGGTTGAGTGAGGCACAGTCTGCTATTCCTTAAGGACTGGTATAGGTCCACAATATATAGGGTTGAGGTGCACTACTGCTGACTGCTGCCCTTCTGCTGCAGTAGTCCTTTATCAGTATAGGGACTGAGGTACAGTCTGCTAATCATTCACAACCAACTAGTTCCACAAAGGTCCCTTTAAGGACTGGTAAGGTATAGGGTACTACAGTACAAAGGGTTGAGTGAGGTACAGTCTGCTATTCCTTGCGGACTGGTAAAGGTCCACAATATATAGGGTTGAGGTGCACTACTGCTGACTGCTGCCCCTCTGCTGCAGTAGTCCTTTATCAGTATAGGGACTGAGGTACAGTCTGCTAATCATTCACAACCTACTAGTTCCACAAAGGTCCCTTTAAGGACTGGTAAGGTATAGGGTACTAAAGTACATAGGGTTGAGTGAGGTACAGTCTGCTATTCCTTAAGGACTGGTAAAGGGCCACAATATGTAGGGTTGAGGTGCACTACTGCTGACTGCTGCCCCTCTGCTGCAGTAGTCCTTAATCAGTATAGGGACTGAGGTACAGTCTGCTAATCATTCACAACCTACTAGTTCCACAAAGGTCCTTATAAGGACTGGTAAGGTATAGGGTACTACAGTACATAGGGTTGAGTGAGGTACAGTCTGCTATTCCTTAAGGACTGGAATAGGTCCACAATATATAGGGCTGAGGTGCACTACTGCTGACTGCTGCCCCTCTGCTGCAGTAGTCCTTTATCAGTATAGGGACTGAGGTACAGTCTGCTAATAATGAACAACCTACTAGTTCCACAAAGGTCCTTATAATGACTGGTAAGGTAATGGGTACTACAGTACATAGGTTTGAGTGAGATACAGTCTGCTATTCCTTAAGGACTGGTATAGGTCCACAATATATAGGGTTGAGGTGCACTACTGCTGACTGATGCCCTTCTGCTGCAATAGTCCTTTATCAGTATAGGGACTGAGGTACAGTCTGCTAATCATTCACAACCTACTAGTTCCACAAAGGTCCTTATAAGGACTGGTAAGGTATAGGGTACTACAGTACATAGATTTGAGTGAGGTACAGTCTGCTATTCCTTAAGGACTGGTATAGGTCCACAATATATAGGGTTGAGGTGCACTACTGCTGACTGCTGCCCTTCTGCTGCAGTAGTCCTTTATCAGTATAGGGACTGAGGTACAGTCTGCTAATCATTCACAACCTACTAGTTCCACAAAGCTCCTTATAAGGGCTGGTAAGGTATAGGGTACTACAGTACATAGGGTTGAGTGAGGTACAATCTGCTATTCCTTAAGGACTGGTATACGTCCACAATAAATAGGGTTGAGGTGCACTACTGCTGACTGCTGCCCTTCTGCTGCAGTAGTCCTTTATCAGTATAGGGACTGAGGTACAGTCTGCTAATCATTCACAACCTACTAGTTCCACAAAGGTACTTATAAGGACTGGTAAGGTATAGGGAACTACAGTACATAGGGTTGAGTGAGGCACAGTCTGCTATTCCTTAAGGACTGGTATAGGTCCACAATATATAGGGTTGAGGTGCACTACTGCTGACTGCTGCCCTTCTGCTGCAGTAGTCCTTTATCAGTATAGGGACTGAGGTACAGTCTGCTAATCATTCACAACCAACTAGTTCCACAAAGGTCCCTTTAAGGACTGGTAAGGTATAGGGTACTACAGTACAAAGGGTTGAGTGAGGTACAGTCTGCTATTCCTTGCGGACTGGTAAAGGTCCACAATATATAGGGTTGAGGTGCACTACTGCTGACTGCTGCCCCTCTGCTGCAGTAGTCCTTTATCAGTATAGGGACTGAGGTACAGTCTGCTAATCATTCACAACCTACTAGTTCCACAAAGGTCCCTTTAAGGACTGGTAAGGTATAGGGTACTAAAGTACATAGGGTTGAGTGAGGTACAGTCTGCTATTCCTTAAGGAGTGGTAAAGGGCCACAATATGTAGGTTTGAGGTGCACTACTGCTGACTGCTGCCCCTCTGCTGCAGTAGTCCTTAATCAGTATAGGGACTGAGGTACAGTCTGCTAATCATTCACAACCTACTAGTTCCACAAAGGTCCTTATAAGGACTGGTAAGGTATAGGGTACTACAGTACATAGGGTTGAGTGAGGTACAGTCTGCTATTCCTTAAGGACTGGTATAGGTCCACAATATATAGGGTTGAGTTGCACTACTGCTGACTGCTGCCCTTCTGCTGCAGTAGTCCTTTATAAGTATAGGGACTGAGGTACAGTCTGCTAATCATTCACAACCTACTAGTTCCATAAAGGTCCTTAAAAGGACTGGTAAGGTACACGAGTACCACAGTACATAGGGTTGAGTGAAGTACAGTCTGCTATTCCTTACGGACTGGTATAGGTCCACAATATATAGGGTTGAGGTGCACTACTGCTGACTGCTGCCCTTCTGCTGCAGTAGTCCTTTATCAGTATAGGGACTGAGGTACAGTCTGCTAATCATTCACAGCCTACTTGTTCCACAAAGGTCCTTATAAGGCCTGGTAAGGTATAGGGTACTACAGTACATAGGTTTGAGTGAGGTACAGTCTGCTATTCCTTAAGGACTGGTATAGGTCCAAATATATAGGGTTGAGGTGCATTACTGATGACTGCTGCCCTATACTGCAGCAGTCCTTTATCAGTATAGGGACTGAGGTACATTTTGCTAATAATTCACAACCTACTAGTTCCACAAAGGTACTGATAAGGATTGGTAGGATATAGGGTACTACAGTACATAGGGTTGAGTGAGGTACAGTCTGCTATTCCTTAGGGACTGGTATAGGTCCACAATATATAGGGTTGAGGTGCACTACTGCTGACTGCTGACCTTCTGCTGCAGTAGTCCTTTATCAGTATAGGGACCGAAGTACAGTCTGCTAATCATTCACAACCTACTAGTTCCACAAAGGTCCTTATAAGGCCTGGTAAGGTATAGGGTACTATAGTACATAGGTTTGAGTGAGGTACAGTCTGCTATTCCTTAAGGACTGGTATAGGTTCAAATATATAGGGTTGAGGTGCATTACTGCTGACTGCTGCCCTATACTGCAGCAGTCCTTTATCAGTATAGGGACTGAGGTACATTTTGCTAATCATTCACAACCTACTAGATCCACAAAGGTCCTGATAAGGATTGGTAAGATATAGGGTACTACAGTACATAGGGTTGAGTGAGGTACAGTCTGCTATTCCTTAAGTACTGGTATAGGTCCACAATATATAGGGCTGAGGTGCACTACTGCTGACTGCTGCCCCTCTGCTGCAGTAGTCCTTTATCAGTATAGGGACTGAGGTACAGTCTGCTAATCATTCACAACCCACTAGTTCCACAAAGGTCGTTATAAGGACTGGTAAGGTATAGGATAATACAGTACATAGGGTTGAGTGAGGCACAGTCTGCTATTCCTTAAGGACTGGTATAGGTCCACAATATATAGGGTTGAGTTGCACTACTGCTGACTGCTGCCCTTCTGCTGCAGTAGTCCTTTATCAGAATAGGGACTGAGGTACAGTCTGCTAATCATTCACAACCTACTAGTTCCACAAAGGTCCTTATAAGGACTGGTAAGGTATAGGGTACTACAGTACATAGGGTTGAGTGAGGTACAGTCTGCTATTCCTTAAGGACTGGTATAGGTCCACAATATATAGGGCTGAGGTGCACTACTGCCTACTGCTGCCCCTCTGCTGCAGTAGTCCTTTATCAGTATAGGGACTGAGGTACAGTCTGCTAATCATTCACAACCCACTAGTTCCACAAAGGTCGTTATAAGGACTGGTAAGGTATAGGGTAATACAGTACATAGGGTTGAGTGAGGCACAGTCTGCTATTCCTTAAGGACTGGTATAGGTCCACAATATATAGGGTTGAGTTGCACTACTGCTGACTGCTGCCCTTCTGCTGCAGTAGTCCTTTATCAGTATAGGGACTGAGGTACAGTCTGCTAATCATTCACAACCTACTAGTTCCACAAAGGTCCTTAAAAGGACTGGTAAGGTACACGAGTACCACAGTACATAGGGTTGAGTGAAGTACAGTCTGCTATTCCTTAAGGACTGGTATAGGTCCACAATATATAGGGTTGAGGTGCACTACTGCTGACTGATGCCCTTCTGCTGCAGTAGTCCTTTATCAGTATAGGGACTAAGGTACAGTCTGCTAATCATTCACAACCTACTAGTTCCACAAAGGTCCTTATAAGCACTGGTAAGGTATAGGGTACTACAGTACATAGAGTTGAGTGAGGTACAGTCTGCTATTCCTTAAGGACTGGTATAGGTCCACAATATATAGGGTTGAGGTGCACTACTGCTGACTGCTGCCCTTCTGCTGCAGTAGTCCTTTATCAGTATAGGGACTGAGGTAGTCTGCTAATCATTCACAACCTACTAGTTCCACAAAGGTCCTTATAAGGACTGGTAAGGTATAGGGTACTACAGTACATAGGGTTGAGTGAGGTACAGTCTGCTATTCCTTAAGGACTGGTATAGGTCCACAATCAATAGGGTTGAGGTGCACTACTGCTGACTGCTGCCCTTCTGCTGCAGTAGTCCTTTATCAGTATAGGGACTGAGGTACAGTCTGCTAATCATTCACAACCTACTAGTTCCACAAAGGTCCTTAAAAGGACTGGTAAGGTTCACGAGTACCACAGTACATAGGGTTGAGTGAAGTACAGTCTGTTATTCCTTACGGACTGGTATAGGTCCACAATATATAGGGTTGAGGTGCACTACTGCTTACTGCTGCCCTTCTGCTGCAGTAGTCCTTTATCAGTATAGGGACTGAGGTACAGTCTGCTAATCATTCACAACCTACTAGTTCCACAAAGGTCCTTATAAGGCCTGGTAAGGTATAGGGTACTACAGTACATAGGTTTGAGTGAGGTACAGTCTGCTATTCCTTAAGGACTGGTAAAGGTCCACAATATATAGGGTTGAGGTGCACTACTGCTGACTGATGCCCTTCTGCTGCAGTAGTCCTTTATCAGTATAGGGACTGAGGTACAGTCTGCTAATCATTCACAACCTACTAGTTCCACAAAGGTCCTTATAAGGACTGGTAAGGTATAGGGTACTACAGTACATAGGGTTGAGTGAGGTACAGTCTGCTATTACTTAAGGACTGGTATAGGTCCAAATATATAGGGTTGAGGTGCACTACTGCTGACTGCTGCCCTTCTGCTGCAGTAGTCCTTTATCAGTATAGGGACCGAGGTACAGTCTGCTAATCATTCACAACCTACTAGTTCCACAAAGGTCCTTATATGGACTGGTAAGGTATAGGGTACTACAGTACATAGGGTTGAGTGAGGTACAGTCTGCTATTCCTTAAGGACTGGTATAGGTCCACAATATATAGGGCTGAGGTGCACTACTGCCTACTGCTGCCCCTCTGCTGCAGTAGTCCTTTATCAGTATAGGGACTGAGGTACAGTCTGCTAATCATTCACAACCCACTAGTTCCACAAAGGTCGTTATAAGGACTGGTAAGGTATAGGGTAATACAGTACATAGGGTTGAGTGAGGCACAGTCTGCTATTCCTTAGGGACTGGTATAGGTCCACAATATATAGGGTTGAGTTGCACTACTGCTGACTGCTGCCCTTCTGCTGCAGTAGTCCTTTATAAGTATAGGGACTGAGGTACAGTATGCTAATCATTCACAACCTACTAGTTCCACAAAGGTCCTTAAAAGGACTGGTAAGGTACACGAGTACCACAGTACATAGGGTTGAGTGAATTACAGTCTGCTATTCCTTACGGACTGGTATAGGTCCACAATATATAGGGTTGAGGTGCACTACTGCTGACTGCTGCCCTTCTGCTGCAGTAGTCCTTTATCAGTATAGGGACTGAGGTACAGTCTGCTAATCATTCACAACCTACTAGTTCCACAAAGGTCCTTATAAGGCCTGGTAAGGTATAGGGTACTACAGTACATAGGTTTGAGTGAGGTACAGTCTGCTATTCCTTAAGGACTGGTATAGGTCCACAATATATAGGGTTGAGGTGCACTACTGCTGACTGATGCCCTTCTGCTGCAGTAGTCCTTTATCAGTATAGGGACTGAGGTACAGTCTGCTAATCATTCACAACCTACTAGTTCCACAAAGGTCCTTATAAGGACTGGTAAGGTATAGGGTACTACAGTACATAGGGTTGAGTGAGGTACAGTCTGCTATTCCTTAAGGACTGGAATAGGTCCACAATATATAGGGCTGAGGTGCACTACTGCTGACTGCTGCCCCTCTGCTGCAGTAGTCCTTTATCAGTATAGGGACTGAGGTACAGTCTGCTAATAATGAACAACCTACTAGTTCCACAAAGGTCCTTATAATGACTGGTAAGGTAATGGGTACTACAGTACATAGGTTTGAGTGAGGTACAGTCTGCTATTCCTTAAGGACTGGTATAGGTCCACAATATATAGGGTTGAGGTGCACTACTGCTGACTGCTGCCCTTCTGCTGCAGTAGTCCTTTATCAGTATAGGGACTGAGGTACAGTCTGCTAATCATTCACAACCTACTAGTTCCACAAAGGTACTTATAAGGACTGGTAAGGTATAGGGAACTACAGTACATAGGGTTGAGTGAGGCACAGTCTGCTATTCCTTAAGGACTGGTATAGGTCCACAATATATAGGGTTGAGGTGCACTACTGCTGACTGCTGCCCTTCTGCTGCAGTAGTCCTTTATCAGTATAGGGACTGAGGTACAGTCTGCTAATCATTCACAACCAACTAGTTCCACAAAGGTCCCTTTAAGGACTGGTAAGGTATAGGGTACTACAGTACAAAGGGTTGAGTGAGGTACAGTCTGCTATTCCTTGTGGACTGGTAAAGGTCCACAATATATAGGGTTGAGGTGCACTACTGCTGACTGCTGCCCCTCTGCTGCAGTAGTCCTTTATCAGTATAGGGACTGAGGTACAGTCTGCTAATCATTCACAACCTACTAGTTCCACAAAGGTCCCTTTAAGGACTGGTAAGGTATAGGGTACTAAAGTACATAGGGTTGAGTGAGGTACAGTCTGCTATTCCTTAAGGACTGGTAAAGGGCCACAATATGTAGGGTTGAGGTGCACTACTGCTGACTGCTGCCCCTCTGCTGCAGTAGTCCTTAATCAGTATAGGGACTGAGGTACAGTCTGCTAATCATTCACAACCTACTAGTTCCACAAAGGTCCTTATAAGGACTGGTAAGGTATAGGGTACTACAGTACATAGGGTTGAGTGAGGTACAGTCTGCTATTCCTTAAGGACTGGTATAGGTCCACAATATATAGGGTTGAGGTGCACTACTGCTGACTGCTGCCCTTCTGCTGCAGTAGTCCTTTATCAGTATAGGGACTGAGGTACAGTCTGCTAATCATTCACAACCTACTAGTTCCACAAAGGTCCTTATAAGGACTGGTAAGGTATAGGGTACTACAGTACATAGGGTTGAGTGAGGTACAGTCTGCTATTCCTTAAGGACTGGTATAGGTCCACAATATATAGAGCTGAGGTGCACTACTGCTGACTGCTGCCCCTCTGCTGCAGTAGTCCTTTATCAGTATAGGGACTGAGGTACAGTCTGCTAATCATTCACAACCCACTAGTTCCACGAAGGTCGTTATAAGGACTGGTAAGGTATAGGGTAATACAGTACATAGGGTTGAGTGAGGCACAGTCTGCTATTCCTTAAGGACTGGTATAGGTCCACAATATATAGGGTTGAGGTACACTACTGCTGACTGCTGCCCTTCTGCTGCAGTAGTCCTTTATCAGTATAGGGACTGAGGTACAGTCTGCTAATCATTCACAACCTACTAGTTCCACAAAGGTCCTTAAAAGGACTGGTAAGGTACACGAGTACCACAGTACATAGGGTTGAGTGAAGTACAGTCTGCTATTCCTTACGGACAGGTATAGGTCCACAATATATAGGGTTGAGTTGCACTACTGCTGACTGCTGCCCTTCTGCTGCAGTAGTCCTTTATCAGTATAGGGACTGAGGTACAGTCTGCTAATCATTCACAACCTACTAGTTCCACAAAGGTCCTTATAAGGACTGGTAAGGTATAGGATACTACAGTACATAGAGTTGAGTGAGGTACAGTCTGCTATTCCTTAAGGACTGGTATAGGTCCACAATATATAGGGTTGAGGTGCACTACTGCTGACTGCTGCCCTTCTGCTGCAGTAGTCCTTTATCAGTATAGGGACTGAGGTACAGTCTGCTAATCATTTACAACCTACTAGTTCCACAAAGGTCCTTATAAGGACTGGTAAGGTATAGGGTACTACAGTACATAGGGTTGAGTGAGGTACAGTCTGCTATTCCTTAAGGACTGGTATAGGTCCACAATATTTAGGGTTGAGGTGCACTACTGCTGACTGCTGCCCTTCTTCTGCAGTAGTCCTTTATCAGTATAGGGACTGAGGTAGTCTGCTAATCATTCACAACCTACTAGTTCCACAAAGGTCCTTATAAGGACTGGTAAGGTATAGGGTACTACAGTACATAGGGTTGAGTGAGGTACAGTCTGCTATTCCTTAAGGACTGGTATACGTCCACAATAAATAGGGTTGAGGTGCACTACTGCTGACTGCTGCCCTTCTGCTGCAGTAGTCCTTTATCAGTATAGGGACTGAGGTACAGTCTGCTAATCATTCACAACCTACTAGTTCCACAAAGGTCGTTATAAGGACTGGTAAGGTATAGGGTACTACAGTACATAGGGTTGAGTGAGGTACAGTCTGCTATTCCTTAAGGACTGGTATAGGTCCACAATATATAGGGTTGAGGTGCACTACTGCTGACTGCTGCCCTTCTGCTGCAGTAGTCCTTTATCAGTATAGGGACTGAGGTACAGTCTGCTAATCATTCACAACCTACTAGTTCCACAAAGGTCCTTATAAGGACTGGTAAGGTATAGGGTACTACAGTACATAGGGTTGAGTGAGGTACAGTCTGCTATTCCTTAAGGACTGGTATAGGTCCACAATATATAGAGCTGAGGTGCACTACTGGTGACTGCTGCCCCTCTGCTGCAGTAGTCCTTTATCAGTATAGGGACTGAGGTACAGTCTGCTAATCATTCACAACCCACTAGTTCCACGAAGGTCGTTATAAGGACTGGTAAGGTATAGGGTAATACAGTACATAGGGTTGAGTGAGGCACAGTCTGCTATTCCTTAAGGACTGGTATAGGTCCACAATATATAGGGTTGAGGTACACTACTGCTGACTGCTGCCCTTCTGCTGCAGTAGTCCTTTATCAGTATAGGGACTGAGGTACAGTCTGCTAATCATTCACAACCTACTAGTTCCACAAAGGTCCTTAAAAGGACTGGTAAGGTACACGAGTACCACAGTACATAGGGTTGAGTGAAGTACAGTCTGCTATTCCTTACGGACAGGTATAGGTCCACAATATATAGGGTTGAGTTGCACTACTGCTGACTGCTGCCCTTCTGCTGCAGTAGTCCTTTATCAGTATAGGGACTGAGGTACAGTCTGCTAATCATTCACAACCTACTAGTTCCACAAAGGTCCTTATAAGGCCTGGTAAGGTATAGGGTACTACAGTACATAGGTTTGAGTGAGGTACAGTCTGCTATTCCTTAAGGACTGGTATAGGTCCACAATATATAGGGTTGAGGTGCACTACTGCTGACTGCTGCCCTTCTGCTGCAGTAGTCCTTTATCAGTATAGGGACTGAGGTACAGTCTGCTAATCATTCACAACCTACCAGTTCCACAAAGGTTCTTATAAGGACTGGTAAGGTGTAGGGTACTACAGTACATAGGGTTGAGTGATGTACAGTCTGCTATTCCTTAAGGACTGGTATGGGTTCACAATATATAGGGTTGAGGTGCACTACTGCTAACTGCTGTCCTTCTGCTGCAGTAGTCCTTTATCAGTATAGGGACTGAGGTACAGTCTGCTAATCATTCACAACCTACTAGTTCCACAAAGCTCCTTATAAGGACTGGTAAGGTATAGGGTACTACAGTACATAGGGTTGAGTGAGGTACAGTCTGCTATTCCTTAAGGACTGGTATAGGTCCACAATATATAGGGTTGAGGTGCACTACTGCTGACTGCTGCCCTTCTGCTGCAGTAGTCCTTTATCAGTATAGGGACTGAGGTACAGTCTGCTAATCATTCACAACCTACTAGTTCCACAAAGGTCTTTATAAGGACTGGTAAGGTATAGAGTACTACAGTACATAGGGTTGAGTGATGTACAGTCTGCTATTCCTTAAGGACTGGTATAGGTCCACAATATATAGGGCTGAGGTGCACTACTGCTGACTGCTGCCCTTCTGCTGCAGTCGTCCTTTATCAGTATAGGGACCGAGGTACAGTCTGCTAATCATTCACAACCTACTAGTTCCACAAAGTTCCTTATAAGGACTGGTAAGGTATAGAGTACTACAGTACATAGGGTTGAGTGAGGTACAGTCTGCTAATCATTCACAACCTATTAGTTCCACAAAGGTTGTTATAAGGACTGGTAAGGTATAGGGTACTACAGTACATAGGGTTGAGTGAGGTACAGTCTGTTATTCCTTAAGGACTGGTATAGGTCCACAATATATAGGGTTGAGGTGCACTATTGCTGACTGCTGCCCTTCTGCTGCAGTAGTCCTTTATCAGTATAGGGACTGAGGTACAGTCTGCTAATCATTTACAACATACTAGTTCCACAAAGGTCCTTATAAGGCCTGGTAAGGTATAGGGTACTACAGTACATAGGTTTGAGTGTGGTACAGTCTGATATTCCTTAAGGACTGGTATAGGTCCACAATATATAGGGTTGAGGTGCACTACTGCTGACTGCTGCCCTATTCTGCAGCAGTCCTTTATCAGTATAGGGACTGAGAGTTTTGTCACAAGGTCATTTAAAAAATGACAGGCAGAGGAAGAGGCAGGCCCTTCCGCAGGGGTGGTAGGGGTAGGGCAGGAGCAACAGGCTTGAGCCAAAGTGGGAAGTTGCAAAAGGTGCATTCAATTACTTTAAAGGACGCACCAGACTTGGTTGAGTGGCTCACTCAGCCTTACTCTTCTGCACCCCCTCATCCTCTCGATCTGCACCCTCTTCTTCACTCTCTGCTATGTGCACCCCCAAAGACACTACCACCAACAACACTACCACCACCACCACCACATACCTTCCGCTTGAGTCACAGGAATTATTTTCCGATCCATATCAAGACATTTATGATGCGCAGCCACTCTTGGCATTGGATCAGGAAAAGGAGGTAGCAACAACCGTCACTCAGCAGTCTGACGACAGTACCCAGATCAGCCCAAGGAGGAGGTTGGTCCCCGGTGTTGCTGCCTACTCCAAGATCTCTAATTATAGTGGTGGGGAAGGTGACGTCGATGATGACGTGTCTAGTGATGTCACATGGGTGCCCACAAGAGAGGAAGAGGAGGGGAGTTCAGAGGGAGATATGGACCAGCAGATAGGGAGGAGAAGCAGGAATAACTTACATTGCACAGAAGGGACAAAGCAGACTGCTAATGTATCAGGAGAGAGTCATCGACCATGTACGGTCACATCTGGCGCTCCCAGGATGCCAACACATGGCTCCGCAGTGTGGGCTTTTTTTAACATGTCCGCTGCTGACAATAGCGTTGCCATCTGCAATCTTTGCAGTCAACGCATTAGTCGCGGTAAGCCCAACACTCACCTAGGGACGACCGCCTTAAGAAGGCACATGAGCAGCCATCACTGAGCCCAGTGGAGCAACGGAACACACAAAGCCACACTCCAGGCTCTCACCGTCCAGCCTCGTCTTCTACTTCTCCTTCTCCTAACTCCTCACAATTGTCCTCCACTCCACCTTCCATCACGCCAAGCTCACGTTTTTCTGCAAAAAGGCAGGCTTCCATGGGCCTAATGTTCGAGCGTAAAAAAAAATGATGACGCCGGATAACCCTCTTGCCCAACGGTTGACAGCTGGCTTGTCAGAACTGATAGCCCGCCAACTACTGCCATATAAACTGGTGGACTCGGAGGCCTTTTCGAAAATTTGTGGCCATTGGAACACCACAATGGAAGGTCCCAGGAAGGAAGTATTTCTCACAGAAGGGCATCCCAGAGCTATATGGCCATGTTCAGCGGCAAGTGAATGTATCTCTGGCACACAGTGTCGGTGCCAAGATACATCTGACCACAGACACGTGGTCTAGCAAACACAGGCAGGGAAGGTATTTCACTTTTACTGCCCACTGGGTGAACCTCCTGACGGCCGTCAAGCATGTAACCCGTGGCACCCGTGTAGATTTGGTTTTACCGCCACAGATTGCATGCAGGCCTGGCTCTTCTTCTCCTCCTCCTCCTCCTACTCCATCCTCCTCCCTCTCCTCCTCGGCTGACTCCTCCTTTTCCGCTGCTAGCGTCTCTTCCACTGCGCCCCCCAAGCTCCCCAGAACCTATTCGACATGCCAGGTGAGACGTTGCCATGCCGTGCTGCGTCTGTTGTGCCTGGAAGCCAAGAGCCACACTGGCCCAGCACTCCTTTCAGCTTTGCGTTCACAGGCAGATCAGTGGCTAACACCGCTCAATTTGACAGTTGGTAAAGTGGTGTGTGACAACGGTGCCAATCTGCTCAGCGCATTAAAACAGGGCAAAATGACGCACGTGCCATGCATGGCACACGTCTTAAACTTGGTTGTGCAGCGATTCGTTGCCAAATACCCTGGGGTCCAGGACATTTTGCGTCAGGCAAGGAAAATCTCTGCCCATTTCAGAAGATCTTACACGGCCATGGCTCGCCTTACTGACATTCAGCGGCGACACAATCTGCCGGTCAGACGTCTTATTTGCGATTGCCCGACGCGATGGAACTCAACCTTCTATATGCTTGATAGGCTGCTCCAGCAGAAACGTGCAGTTAACGTCTACCTGTATGAACTCTGCAGCAGAACAGCTTCTGGGGAGCTGTTTTTTTTTTCACCGCGCCAGTGGCTGCTCATGTGCAACGCATGCAGACTTCTGCAGCCATTTGAGGAGATCACCAAACTGGTCAGTCGCAGCCATGGCGCCATCAGTGACATGGTACCTTATGCCTTCTTTATGGAGTGTGCATTGCGTTGTGTCATTGATCAAGCTGTGGAGGAGCAGGAGCGGAAAGATGAGGAAGTCGCAATGCTGGATGAATTCCCGGGGGGCTACTCTATCTGAGACAAGTGAACAACAGGAGTCTGAAGAGGAGTCAGAGGAGGATGGTGCCGGGGCGGATGAGGAGGAGCAAGAAGAGCATGCTTTAAACCTTTCTGGGATCCCTGTTGTTGTGCGTGGATGGGGAGAGGAGAATAAAGAGGACGACATTATCCTGGATGATGAGCAGGAGCCAGGCCACCACACCGCTTCCAGTTTACTGCAAATGGGGGGCCTTCATGCTCCAGTGTTTTAATATGGACCCCGTATAAAAAGCATAAGGGTCAAGGACCAGTACTGGGTGGCAACGTACTTAGACCCCCGGTACAAACACAAAATGGCAGAAATGTTACCGCCGTCACAGAGGGCTGTCAGAATGGAGCACTTCCAGGCCTTGCTTCGAGAAATGCTGCATTCTGCTTTTGCGTGCGCTGGCAGAGGAGATATTCCCACTCCCAGAGAAGGAGTTGCGGGTACCAATCCAACAGCGCCTGCAAGAAGAGGCCGGTTTGAAGATGTGTTGGTGACTTCGGATATGAGGTCATTCTTTCAGCCGACCCATCGACAGGTGTTATCCGGATCCAGCATCAGGGAACGCCTAGACCGTCAGGTGTCCGACTACATCGGGTTAACGGCCGATGTGGACGCTCTGAGGAGTGATGAACCCCTGGACTACTGGGTGGGTAGGCTTGACCTCTGGCCAGAGCTTGCCCAATTTGCAATCGAACTGTTGGCTTGCCCCTCGTCCAGTGTCCTGTCCGAAAGGACGTTCAGTGCAGCAGTGGGGATCGTGATCGATAAGCGTACTCGCCTAGCTCACGACAGTGTTAACTACCTCACATTTCTAAAAATGAATGAGGCATGGATCTCGGAGGAATTCAACACATGTGACCAGTAGACCATGTATATGTCTATAAACGATTTTTTTAATCGAGCACACAGACCTTCTTTCTTCATTTGGCTCACTTCCTTGTCCAAAAAAAGCACACCGTACTATATGCCCGTATCCTCCTGTTTGAAGAGGTTGAGCGGTGTCATATTTCTACTGGGGCTGCTTATTATGAGGGGCTCCCACCATCCCTGTGCTGTGCTGACTTCCTCCTGGGGCTGTACCTCTGCTGTGCATATTATGAGGGGCTCCCACCATCCCTGTGCTATGCTGACTTCCTCCTGGGGCTGCTTACGGTGCAGGTGTCAGTGCTGTATATCACGGTGCTGGTGTGAGTGCTTTATGTCACGCTGCAGTCAGCGGCGCATACCGAGCGGAATATCTCCTAAACCGTATAGGTTTAGGAGAATTTTTTTTTACCTGCAGGTAAGCCTTATTATAGGCTTTCCTGTAGGTAAAAATAAAAAGAAAGAGTATACAACCAAGTGCTGGGTAATACAGTGGAAAGAACATCTGCGCTTGAGGGGAGATTAAGCAAAGTTGAGGATGAGCTTTCCCCACTGCAACAAAAAATTATAGGACTACAGAAACAGCTTGCACTGCAGGCAGCAAAAATTTATTAAGTGGACAATAGAAGTCGCAGAAATAATGTGCGCCTGATTGGTTTGCCAGAGGGGAGCCAGGGTCCCGATTCTATAGCGTTTTTGGAAACCTGGTTTAAAGAGATCTTTGGCGATACTACTTTTACGCCATTATTCGCTATAGAAAGGGCCCATAGAGTCCCCACTAGGCCTCGGCAGTCTGAGGATCGCATTAGACCAGTATTATTGAAATTTGTGAATCATAATAATCGGATGATCTTTCTGTGAAAGGGCAGGGAACTGTGTGATTTTTTTATAGGGGGGCTAGAGTGTCATTTTACTCTGATTTTTCACCGGACCTACAGAAGCAGAGGGCAGAATTTATTCCCATTAAGCACATTCTCCAAAAGTACAAAATTTATTTTACATTACTATATCCTGCTCGGCTACGAATCACTGGGCTCAACTATATTCTTCAATGCTCCGTCTGAGGTTGAAAAGTGGTTGGAGGACCATAAAGGGGACTTGAAGGAACATTAAGCTACGGTGTAAACTGCATGTTGGGGAGGGGGTTGGTATGGGGGGGTAGTGATTGTGGGGTATAGATGGGGTGTTTATCCCCATCCTCCCCACCCCCCCCCCTTTTTTTTGTTTTTTTCCCTCTAGTACAGGTACACTGGATTATTATGGCACTTTTTTTATTTTATTTAAATTTTATTGTATTTTAAAAAACATCTCATACAGTACAAATACATATGTTTTCACCTTTAATCTCTTTCAACATTATCCTATTTACTTTTCTATTTTCATTTTAACCCAATCCCCCCTCCCCTCCTCCCCGTAATCTGTTGGCCCTCCTTGAATCCATTCCCATTTATTCCGCTAGTGCCTGAATTTTTTTTTTTTTTTTTTTATAATACTTTATTTCTCTGCAGGAATACATGACAAAGATCACAAAAAAATAAATAAATAAATAAATAAATAATAATTACATAGATCAACTTATCAAATCAATTTACAAAACAAAAACTTATTAATTTAACCAATGATACACATTGCATTCCTGCAAATTTTCCTTTTTGTTTTCCTCTTTTTTTCCCCTTCTAAACAACTAACAATATTACAAAAACGATTCCCCTCAACAACCCTCTGCTCCAAGGCCTTAGATCCCGTGAGGGACTTATAGAACTGAGGAGAGAGAGAGAGAGAGGGGGAAAAAAAAAAAAAAACCCCAGGGAATCCCAAATGGAACAAATAAAAATATGTTGCCCCTGCCGACAGAGGGACCTGTGCCACATCACTTACTAGCTATTCCTCTAGTTCCTCTCCAATTAGCCCTTTCCCTTCCTCTGATTGTAAAAATGACTCCCATGGAGCCCAGACTTGCAGTAGACACTCCCTTTCCTCCAAAGACATAGGGATCAATTTTTCCATGATCCCAATTCTTCTTACTTTATTTAACCAATTAGAGATTCGGGGTGTCCCTGGTTCTTTCCAACATATGGTGATGCAGCTTTTAGCTGCATTCACCAAATGGCATAGCATTGAGTTCTTGTATCTCTCTAAAGGAATTTGTGAGCATTGTAGTAAGAAAAAAGCTGGGTCTTCCGGGATCTGGTAGTCAGTAAATAATTGAGAGATTCTCTGAACTTCTAGCCAAAACTGTCTAATTACTGGACAAAACCAGAAAATATGGGCTATGGTGCCTCTCTCCCTACACCCCCTCCAACACCTATCCGACATTTCTGAAGAGAATTTATTCATTCGAGACGGGGTGTAATACCAACGCATTAGTACTTTGTAATTTAATTCCTGTATCTTAGTACATCTAGATGATTTAAAAGTTAAATGTATTATTTTCTGCCGTTGGGATGGTGTAAAAGTTTGTTCAAGGTCCTTTTCCCACTTATCTAAACTCGCTATACCAAAATCCTCAGGAGGTGCTGTTAGTAACGCATATATCTTAGAGATAATATGGGAGAGAGGTTCACTCTCCCCACAGTACTTCTCAAACTTAGTAAGAGGTCAACCATACCCTTCGGCGGGTCCCAATGTTTCAAGAAAGTGTTTAACTTGTAATGCCTGCCAGAAGGGCAATTCGTATTGTCCTCCTAGTCGCGTTAATATTTCTATTGATGGCCACTTACCAAACCTCAGAAAGTGTGAAGCCTGGAAACATCCTTTCTTTTTTAATTTCCCAAATATTCCTGATTCCAAACCAGGAGGGAAATTTGGGTTCCCTAGAATAGGAAACAGGGGGGTTTCTGGTGATGAAAATTTGGGGATCCGAGTAAATTTAGCACCCATACGAAGGGTAGGTCCTATTAAGGGATGTACTTTTAATATAGAAGGTAACGCTGCATAGCACCATATAGCTCTATCTAAGGGGATAGAGCTGATATGTTGTTCCAAGGTAATCCATCTTTTACTATCTCTATGGCGGCACCAGTCAATAACTCTACCTAACTGGGTAGCTTGATAATATTTATATAAATCAGGAGCCGCTATACCACCCACCTCTTTAGATAGCGTTAACAAATTCCTATTAATTCTTGGCCGTTTACTTGCCCATATAAACTTTGCAAACGCTATTCGAGTTTTACTAAAGAAGGCGGGTGGAATCGAGATAGGTAACGCCTGGAACAAATAGAGAAATTTTGGCACTATATTCATTTTCAAAATGTTACATCTCCCGAACCAGGAATGTAAGGCTTTACTCCATTCATCTAACAATATGCTAACTTCCCTTAGTAAGGGTGGAAAATTTAGGGCATATACATCTATTAAATTGGGAGGAATCTGTAGCCCTAAATAATTCAAAGCCGTCGTTGTCCATTTAAATTTAAATGGATTCTTCAAGTTTCTTTGGGTGGAACGCTCCAGGGATACCCCCATTGCCTCCGACTTGCTATAGTTTATTTTAAAATTCGACAGAGCACCATAACACTCCACCTCCCTTAATAAATTAGGGAGCGATATTTGTGGACTGGAAAGTGAAAATAAAAGATCATCCGCATAGGCTGAGAGTTTATATTCCTGATCCCCCAAGGGGATACCTTTAATATCTGGGTTCTGTCGAATTCTATTTAATAAAGGCTCCAATGTCAGCGCAAACAGAATAGGAGACAAAGGGCAGCCCTGGCGCGTCCCGTTGGATATTAAAAAATTTTCTGAATTTATTCCATTAGCCTTCACCAAGGCTTGTGGCGTTGAATATATTCCTGCTATCCAGTCCAGCATTCGATCCCCCAGGCCGGGCTGTTTTAGTACTCCTAGCATAAAGGGCCAGCTAACCCTATCAAAAGCCTTCTCTGCATCTGTATTCACAAAGATACTCGGCAACTTCCTCTGATTTACATATTGAACTAAATTCAAAACTTTAATAGTGCTATCTCTAGCTTCCCGTGTGAGGACAAATCCCACTTGGTCCCAATGAACCAGCTGCGTCATAAATGGTTCTAGGCGAGCCGCGAGTATCTTTGTGAATATTTTGTAATCCGTATTCAGTAATGATATTGGACGGTAACTACTGCAAACTGATGGATCTTTTCCTTCCTTTGGGATCAGTACAATATGTGCTCTCAATGCTTCTGCGGGGGGTAAAGCAAATTGTCCTAATGCATTAAATGTCTTGACCATATAAGGAGCTAGTAATGGGAAAAAACTTTTAAAGTATTGCAGAGAGAATCCATCTGGGCCAGGTGCCTTCCCATGCCGCATCATCTTCATTACTGTAGATACCTCCTCTATTGTTATTGGTAACTCAAGTTTTCTTCATGTCGGAGACGACAGTCTCGTTAAATGTGAGGATTCAAGATATTCTTCTAGTGATGAAGAAGACTGGGAAGGCACCGGGAGATTATATAATGAAGTATAATATTTTCTAAATTCCTCTACAATATCCTTCGGTATTGAGGATTTTAGACCTCCTTTTGTTTTAATATAAGGTATATATGAACGAAGTTGTTGTTTTTTTAGTTTTCTGGCCAACAGCCTGCCACATTTATCTCCCGAATCATATATTAACCTCTTCCCTTGCTGTAGTGCCGCCATTGCCTTATACCGCAAGAGATCAGAGAGTTGTCTTCTTAAATGTGCTAATTCTATTCCCATTTCCGTCCCCATTGTCATCTTATGTTGTAACTCTATTTCCCTTATCCTTTCCAATAAGTGACCCGTCTGTTCTTCTCTGGCTCTCTTTATTCGGGATCCATGTTTTATTAAAATTCCTCTAATTACTGCCTTATGGGCTTCCCAGACTATCCCTACATCAATCTCTCCATTGTCATTAATTTGGAAATATGAGTCGATTTCTTTAACCACATCTTCTCGTATTTCAGGGTACTGCAGCAGGCTTTCATTTAACCGCCAGTTCCAATGTGTCTTGTGAGTAGCACCCTTCAAAAAGATCTTAATTATAACTGGTGCGTGATCGGACCAGGTTATATTACCTATCTGAGTGTCCTGTACTAACGAGAGAATTTGCTGTGGCAATAAAAAGAAATCGATTCGTGAATATCGTTGATGGGGATTCGAGAAATATGTAAAATCCCTCTCTTCTGCATGAAAGGCCCTCCATGCGTCAACCAGTTGAGATTCATCTAATTTCCGAAGGATATTTTTCCTAATTCTCCCAGAGACAGAGGATGTCCCATTAGAGGTGTCTAACTTAGGATCTAGTGGGACATTAAAGTCCCCCCCTATGATCAATATTCCCTCCCTAAATACCATTAATTTGGATAGAACTTTGTTCAAAAAACTATCTTGATGTACATTTGGGAGATAAATAGTGCCTGAATTAAGTATTCCGTCTTTTTTAATAATCTCCACTTTTCCCAGATTACCCAATATCTTTTCATTTTGTTTTCCTCCATTTTACTTAAGTATTCCATATTATTGATATATTCCACTCTCTGTATCCAATCTCTGATGGGGGGTTTTTTTTGCTTGTAACCAGTTTTTAGGTATCAAGGCTTTTGCAGCATTAAGCAAAAAAAGATACCAACGTGTTTTTTTTTTTTTTAAATTGGTTACTAGTTTTTTCTTCTGCCCCCAAAAACAAACACTCCCCAGGACCACATGGTATTCTTTCGCCAGTTATTATTTCTATGTAAGCTATTATGTTGCACCATTACTGTTTTATCTCTGGGCATTGCCACCATATGTGAAATGTTGTTCCGGGTAATTTACATTCTCTCCAACATTGTATGGATTTGGAGGGATATATTCTGTGTAATCTATCTGGTGTTAAATGCCATCTCATCAGGCACTTATAATTGGCCTCAACTGATATTGTGTCCGATACATAACTGTGCACTGCATCAATCATCCGAGTCTCATCTACTTTGATACCCATATCCTGCTCCCATTTGGCTATAGCTGGTATAGTCCCTCTATTTCTGAAAGGATATCATATACCCGTGACACACTATGTTTTACTGTTATTTTTGCAATACAAAGCTTTTCCATTGGCTTTAGCGTATTTTCATCTCATTGGTTTTGGGATTGAGTTAACAAAATGTTGAATCTGTAAGTATTCCCAATCTCTTAAAGTTTGCCAACTATGCTTCTTTATTAGATCTTGTTTTGACATTAACTTACCACACCTCGTGATATCTTTTATTTGTAAATTTATCATTTGTTTCCCTAACTGTGTGCCATTTCCTGGAATAAAAAAAATCGTGCCCTCAAGTGGGATTAATGGTGAATTGTATACCCATTTATTTCTCCGGTGTACTGCGTCCCATATTTTAAGTGTCGTTAAGGTGATTTCATGAGCCCTATTACTAACTACTATTTTGGTGGGATCCATATATTTTTTTGTAATTGTGAACCAATAAGTGACTCCTCCATTTTTACCCATTTCTTCTTAGTGCCTAAATTTGTCCACTCCACCAATCTCGCCAGAGTGATTGCGATATAATATCTGTAGGTGTCTGGCAATGCCATTCCCCCTCTATTTATTTTTTCTAGTTAATATTATAATTTATCCTAGATTTTTTATTTTGCCATATAAATTTCAAGAACAGTGTTTTTATTATTTTAAAAAAACTATTTGGGATGTTGATCGGAAGCATTTGGAGTTTATAGCTAATTTTTGGTAAAACCACCATCTTCAACATATTAATTCTACCCGTCCATGTAATTGGTCCATTTTTTATGTTCCTTAACAATGTTTTAATTTCATTTACCAATGGAATATAGTTAGCTTGATATAACTCGTGGACCGTCTTTGTTATTTTTATACCTAGATATATTATTTCTTTTTTTTCCCATGTGAAGGGGAATTCTTGTTGTAGCATTTTCTCTTCCCTATTGTCTAAGCCTATATTCAAGATAACTGTTTTTATTGGATTTATTTTAAAGTTAGAAAGTGTGCCCTATTCTCTAATTTCTTTTATTAAACTAGGTAAAGACAATCGTGGATTAGTCATGTATAGGAGTATGTCATCCGCATATGCCGCCACCTTATGTTCTTCTCCCCCCATTCTAACCCCCCCCTATGTTAACATTATTTCGAATCTTTGCCAATAATGGCTCCAAAGCGATCACATACAGTAGGGGCGAGAGGGGGCACCCCTGCCTTGTCCCATTTAACATATCGAATGAGGATGACATACTCCTTTACCCCCACTCTAGCTGAAGGATGAGTATATAAATTATTTATCCATTTCAAAATTTTTAGTCCAAGGCCTGCGTTCTGTAGAGTTTCCATTATAAAACTCCAGTCTACTCGATCGAATGCCTTTTCGGCATCAATCGAAATGAGTATCATTGGGGGGTTGCTTTCCTTGTCTCTACCCATGAGTAACAAAGTCCTCAGGCTATTATCTCGACCTTCCCTGCCAGGAACGAATCCTACTTGATCACCATTAATTAATTCTGGCATAAGATTTTTTATTCTTGTCGCTAATACCTTTGCATATAATTTAGTATCCGTATTCAACAGTGCTATAGGGCGGTAATTGGAACAGATAGATTTATCTTTCCCGGTTTTTTCCTCAGAACCTCCTCCTCCCCCAATTTATTCCAAAATTTACATAATTCTGGGACCAGTTGCTGCTTAAATTTCTTATAGTACCTGATGGTGAAACCATCTGGTCCCGGGCTTTTCCCATTCGGCGTTTCCTTTATTGCTTTATAAATTTCGTCTGGCGTAATCGGCTCATCTAGCCTCTTAGCCATTTCTTCAGTTATTTTGTGTAAGTCTATATCACTTAAATATTCTTGGATTTTAGTTTTCCTAATCCCCTTCTGTTTTTCTGTCTCGGTGTTCCTAATTGAATATAGAGCGCTATAGTATGTCTTAAAAGCGTTTGCTATCTCCGATGTTCTGAATTTCATATCCCTGTGCGCGTTTTTAATCTTTTCTATATAGTTTGAGGCTTTTTTTCCCGTGCTAGTCTTGACAGATGTTTCCCCGTCTTGTTTCCCCACATATATCTTTCTTTGGCTACATTTTTGTATACTTTTCTTGACTCTTGTTCCATCATGTCGTTTAGTTGTATGCGTTTTTGGGTGATTTCTTTTTTAAAGTTATTAAATTTCATTTCACTTTCTTTTTTTTTCCCGGCACCTATGGAAATTAATTTACCACGGATTAGGGCTTTATGAGCCTCCCATAGAGTAGCCTTAGACATTTCTACTGTGTCATTGGTTTTAAAGTATTGTTCAATCTCTATTTTTATAGTGTTCTCTGTTTCCACGTTTTCTAATAGAGTCTCATTGAGTCTCCATGTCCCTTTTCTGCACTCCATTTCTTGCTCTCTAATTTTAATTATCACCGGTGTGTGATCCGACAGAGTAATGGTTCCTATTTTGGCATCTATCACGTTTTCCAATAATTTATGATCTACAAATATGTAATCCAGTCCCACGTACATGCCATGAACTGAGGAATAATACGTATAATCTTTTTTTCCAAAATTACATATTCTCCAAGTAGCTGTTGTGTGTGTATTTTCTTTTTTAGGGTTCTGTGTTGTTTGATTTCCTGGGGAAAACCATGTGACGTGCTATCTATAATGGGATCCATAGCAAAATTTAGATCACCAGCTAAGATCACTTGGCCCTGTTTATATTTCTCTAGTGTATTCAAAATTCCATTTAGATATTTTTTTGGGCCCTTATTAGGGCAGTAGATATTAGCTAGTGTGTATCTTTTCTTTGCTATGTTGCTTTTTAGGAATAAAAACCTCCTCTCTGGGTCCACTTTCATTCCTTCTACCTTTCAATTAACGTTTTTAGAAATCCCAATAGCTACCCCCCTAGCTCCCTTACTCGGGAAGTCTGCGTAGTACCAGGTTGGGAATTTTGCTGTGCTTAACCTAATGTTGGAATCTAGAGATAGATGAGATTCCTGTAAAAAAACAATATCCACAGAATATCCCTCCAACTCTTTGAGAATGTTATACCTTTTTTTAGGAGAATTCATTCCTCTAACATTGTATGTTACTATCTTAATCTCCGGCATTAGACAAATCTAGGTACTTTCTTATTTCATTTAGTGGATTCAAGCCAACAGATTTACCCTCCCATCGTCCCCCCCCCCGCTCCCTTTTTGGTGTAAGTATGACCCCATGGTCCAGGACGTTTTATTAGGAACCCCCACGTTCCATTTGTCCCATGGGCCTAGGGTGGAATTCTGTTTGGCAGTGTCGTAATCCATCTCACCTATTACTTGCGAGACGGTTAACCAACATGCCAGGTACATCCTGTCCCCCACCATACCTCCCCGTCCCCCACCACCCCCCAACTCACTTCCTTCTCCCCACCCCCCCTCCTAGAAAAAAAAAAAAGGGGAGGACGAGCGAGCAGGAGGGAAGGGGAGGAAACCACCCCTATCTTTTTCTATCTTCTCTTATCCTCTCCCCCTCTCCTATTACAGAAGAGGGGGGGACCAGTTCCCCATTTCGTCTCCTCCCACCCCTATGTCCCTGGTACTGGGATATCAAGTTTTTTACAAAACTCTGTTGTTTCTTCGATATGTCTTAGTCTTCCTATTCGACCATTTTTTCTGCCTATTAGGCATGCAGGGAAGCCCCAGTTATATTGTACCCCGTTCTCAATCAACACTGCTAGTAAAGGTTTTAGGGCTCTTCTTCTCCTTAGGGTTTCTTGTGATAGGTCTTGGAATATCTGAATGTCCTTTCCTTCGTATTCTAGTGGTGCATTTGCTCTTATATTTCTCCATATTTGATATTTATCTTCTTCGTTTTGGAATCGCACTATTATATCCCGTGGCATATCCTGTGGCAGGTCCTTAGGTTTCCTTAGTCGATGAGCCCTTTCGATATTTATTGGATTAGTTATATCTTTATTCATCAAGGGATTGCAGATCTTCTTTATTATATCTATGAGATCTTCTCGTTGTGATGCGTCCGGGACTCCACGTATTCTTACATTTTTTCTTCTGTCTCTATTTTCTTGGTCTTCAGCTTTATATGCTTGTTCTTGTTGTGCTTTTTTTAGATATACTATTTCTACTTCTAATTTCTTTATTATATTCGTGCCCTTTTCCACCTTTTTTTCTATATCTTCTACCCGCTCCAGTATATGTCCTAGATTTTTGTGTAGTCTTTCAATTTCCGATTTCATGGTGTTTTCCAGGGCTGCAAACATAGAGATTATTTCCTTTTTTGTAGGCAAGGCTTGGAGGTTTTCTTGTTGGGTCGGGTGAGTCAGTATACTTTCTATTTCACGCTCTGGTTCTAGTATTTGGTCCGTCTCCTCCTCAGGCGGTATGTCTTGGTCCTGTGAAGAGTTGTTTTGCGCTTGTTGCCTTCTTTTTCCCTTTTGTCTTTATTTTCAGCTTGTGTACTTCTTGTATGGTGTTGTTTTTAAAGCTGTTGTTTCTCCATTACCCCTGTTTGCGTGATGTATTTATTCATTGCACCAGGGCTGGTAACTAGACTCCTCCGAGGCGATTTTGGGATGGCTCCCGTCTTCGGTGTTTTTCCTTTCATTTATCCAGGTACAGCAACACACTCCAATTTATTTGTATAATTTTTATTTATTTATTTTTTTATGCCTATTTAAGATGTCTCTTTTCCTGGTTATGGTCAACCCTTAGGGGAAAAATGGTGATTGCTGCAATAGGCGTCAGTATACCAGAGCGATACAAAAAAAAAGAAAAAACAAGAAAAGAAAATCATATTCAGGGGACCGCCTTATTCTTTGTTATATGTTTACAATCCCACCTTAAAACATACACAACTACTACACAACTACCAATTCTGGGTACTGCCGAGTGATACTTGCAACCCCGGGGGGGGTTATGTAGTATAGATTTGCTGTCCAGGGCTAATAGAAGGCAGCCATATAAAGTTACACAAGCATTCAGTTCTCTCTTTTTTTTTTTTTTTTTCCTTTTTCAGTTAATATTTAAAAGCTTTAATTGAAAGATGGAACTTTTTGTTTATTTTCCATGGGTCTCCCATTAATCACAACGTAGTTATTTACAGCACTATCCTCAGCAACTAGTACACCTTCGCCTTCTTACTATCCTCACTGAGAAGGACTTCCACTGTGCCATTTTTCAGAGGTTTTTAATAGCTCATAATGTACAGTAAGTCCACATATCCTTTAGGCAGGTGCTCTCTCTCCAGGCACCTCGTGCTGGTACTGCTGGAACACAGGCATCTCGTGGAGCTTTAGCGTCCTCTTTTGTCAATATTGACACTCCATGGCTATTCTGCAAAGTACACCTGTCTCCTTCAACAGCAGAGGGCACCCGGCGCTAGTTTCTCCGGAGGTCTCCGACCTCGCTCGGGATACCGTCCCTCTCCGGGAGTCCAGGAGTCATGGAGTCCAGGTGTCATGGCAGGTGTCCTTCAACGAGATTCTCACTCGCCTCGTTGGGCTCACTCTCAGACGAGAGAGCCCACGTGTGCACGCGGAGCGTCCGACTACCAGCACTGCCACACGGTATGCAAATCAGAGGGGGGGGAGAGCGGAGGGAGGGGAGCACCTACAGCATGAACGCCGAAGCTGGAGACAGGGTCAGTAAGGTACGAGCGGCGGCATCACTGCCGTGGCGGGAGACCTGGTGCACACCTGACGTGCTAGGTGCAGACACACTCCATTACTAGACTCCTCCCCCTTGGATTATTATGGCACTTAAGAAAAAAGGAAAACATTTTTTTTTCGCAGGTACACATGATTATTATGGCACTCATGCCTTTTTTTTTCTCTCACATAGGTTGCTGAGCTTGGAGACTATGTTTGGGGGCCATATTGTTTGGGATTATTCATTTATCTAATTTATTGTAGCTTGTATGTACTGAGTGACTAAACTGTTTAATACAGGGCGTTATTGGGTGATGGTGACTGTCCCCCTCCACTTTTTGTTAGCCTTTTGCCACATGTACACAGGATTATCATGGCACTTCAAATTTTTTTTTTTCCATAAGCTGCTGAGTTTTGAGTTGGGAATATATGTTTGGGGGTTATACTTTTTGGTATTATTTATTAACTTAACTTATTGAAGTTTGTATGTATGGGGAGACTAAACTGTTTACAATTGTGACGCGGGACTATTTCCCCCCCTCGAAAAAAAATGTTTTCTTCTCTCGTCCTTTGCACGCAGGATTTTTATGGCACTTAAATTTCCTTATATTTTTTGAGTATCACTTATTTATTTAACTTATGGTAGTCTACATGAATGGGGAAATTGAATTGTTTACAGTTATGGGGTGGTGGGTTTGGTTCTCCCCCCCTGCTTTTTTTCTTTTTTTTTCTCTCTCTCCTCATACATGTAGCAGAACTTTGAGGCAGGAACATATGTTTGGGGGTCACATTTTCTTTCAATAGTTTTTATTATTATTATCAAGTGTTGAACAATAACATCAATCAGAAGATGTAAACAGATTTCAAAATGCAGAATATCGTCTTTACAATATACAACTAGCAACATAATAAGGACATGAAGAAATGGAGCAAGTCTGGATGATTGTGACAGACGGAGCTGTCCAAGAAGCCTATGAATATGACAACCAGAGAGAAAATGGGACTAGCCCTAGCGTGTCTACTCAAGTGTATAACCGTAGAACTGTGGTAACCGTCGGAGCAGTAGCCCTGGCTAGGTGAGGCCCAAATAGTGGTCCCAAAAAAAAAAAAAACTATAGGATAGAGCAAATTGCGCTCTGAGTAGGGCCGATCAAAAAAAAGAAAAACAGAAGAAAAAAGAGGGCAGGCCATGTGCCTTCAGCTGGAAAACGGGTGAGGACGCGAGAGCGAGGCCCCCCCGCAGCCCCCACAGGGATCTTGCTGTGGAGGAGAAGGCCCCATCTCCCACCCCCCCCCCCACGCGTCACCAGCTGCCTTAAAAAGAAGCTAGGTAACCAGTGTTAGCATAAATGTATCTTGTAGACAAAAGGGAGAATAATGGAAGGAGTCTGGTTGCAGGCTTAAAAAGGTCCCATAGTACTTATGTATCATGAAAAATTCGTCCACCCTCAGGCAACTGGGAGGATGTGATATATAAACCAGATGAGCTAGTAAAAAACGAAATCATAACTGAAGTGGTCAAAATCTGACCTAACCAGGTGCCTCGGCTCACAGAGATAGGGGAGCTCCAAAACAGAGAGTGATAAAGGAAAAGACAAGTGAGAGATGGAAAGGAGAAGGAAGAGGGGAGAGAGGAAAAGAACAGGGTGTGAGGTGAAAGGGGAAGTAGCAGGAGGAAAC
The DNA here is from genome assembly GCF_037356315.1 of Lithobates pipiens. Lineage (NCBI taxonomy): Eukaryota > Metazoa > Chordata > Amphibia > Anura > Ranidae > Lithobates > Lithobates pipiens. The sequence goes on from NW_027507687.1 coordinate 685,839, forward strand.
ATCCAGGTCTTCCAGAGTGGGTGAACAAGCCGGGGGAACTCCCGGGACCAGGGAGATGTGGCAATATTTCGCCCAGGGTTCCCAGATATATTCGAAGGTTCGAGTTTTGTCTAAGGTGATGCTGACCATCTTTTCTTGAGCCATGATCCAGGATATTTTATACCTCACCGCTGCAAAAGGAACACAGGGCTTCTTCCAGTGGGCCTCGATAGTAATCTTGGTCCCTAATAGAATAAAAAAGATCAAAGCTTGGGTGTGTTTGTCTATCTTGTCTATTTTGAGGTTGAGAATCGCTATCTCCGGAGTCTGCGGGACATGGACTGATGTTACCTTACGTATCAAGTGGAAGACCTTGTTCCACAAACCCCGGATTTTCGGGCAAGACCACCATATATGAAGCATGGAGCCCCAATGATCACAGTTCCTAAAGCACAGTGGTGAGGCATTCGGGTAGAACCTGGCAATGATGGCGGGGACTCTATACCACCTGGTCAAGACCTTAAGGTTCGCTTCTATCAGTGAAACATTTAAAATCCGTTTAAAGGAGCGCTGAAAGTTCGAAAACCACACTTTCTGATCCCAGGAAATATCCAAGTCTGCCTCCCAGGCCAAAGCATAAGAGGGCTTGGAGGTCGCAGCTGCCAAGGAGGCATATATGACTGAAATCCCTCCCCTCTGGTCCGTGGCCTCAGCACACCAAGATTCGTAGGGGGTAGCTTGTGGGGGAATAGTCTTCTTGGGCCAGAGTGAGTGGAGAAAGTGTAAAAGTTGGGAGAATCTATATCGTTCAGACGGTGGCATTTGGAGTTTGCTGGTGCAGTATGCTTCTGTAACGGGGCCCGCCGGGGTAAAGAAGTCGCCAATTCTGAGAAGGCCCTTGTTGAGCCACCAGCTAAATGCTAGAATATTCATTCCCGGGGGAAAGGAGGGGTTGTGGAACATGTGTGTAAGAGGGCGGAGGGCAGAGACAAGAGCCGACTGTTTATGTAGTTGGTCACACAGGGCAATAGAGTGTGAGAGAGTGGGGGATAGGATTGAGGGTCGGAGTTTGGGCGGGGACCATATGATGTAATCGATCGTATGGCGGGGAATAGCCTGTCTTTCAATTGCAACCCAATCTGGTTTCGGACCTTTAGAGTAAACAGCAGCTATTTGTGCGAGTTGCGCTGATTGATAATACCACCAGAGGTTCGGTAGGGCTAGACCACCTTGGGATCTCAATCTGTATAGAATGTGTTTCGAGCAGCACCTGCCCTTAGGGTACCATACGAACTGGAGAATTCTGGTTTGCAGAGGTTGTAATTGGGCTTTTCTTATTGGGATAGGGAGAGATCTGAACAGGTAAAGGAGTCGTGGAAGGAGGGTCATCTTAATTGCATTAATACGGCCCAACCAGGAGATGTGTAGCCTATCCCAGTTCATGAGGTCAGATGTGAGCCTCCTAAAGACTGCAGGGTAATTGGAAGCGTATAAGGAGTCTATTGTGGAGGAGATGTTAACCCCGAGATATGGGAGAGATGTCTGGCACCAAGAAAAGGGAAAGTGGTTCTGTAAGCTTTAGAGTCGTTCTGTGGGGATTGTAATGTTAAGTGCTAGAGACTTCACTGGATTAACGCAGAGACCCGAGACCTTGCCAAAAGTGTCGAGTACAGAGAAGATGTTAGGAGTGGAGATCAGAGGGGAGGTAACATATAATAATAAATCATCTGCGAATAGCGCACATTTGTGTTCTTGACCTCCACATCTAACTCCTTTAATATCAGGGTGATTCCTAATGGTTATGGCTAGGGTTTCGATCGCTATGACAAATAGGAGAGGTGATAGGGGGCAACCTTGTCTAGTACCTTTCTCTATTACGAGGGGATCCGAAAAGCATCCCTGAAGCCTGACTTGAGCGGACGGGGACGAATATAAGGATCGCAGTGATTGTAAGAAGTGTGGGCCAAAGCCCCATCTCTGCAGTACATTAAATAAGTAGGACCATGAGATGGTATCAAAAGCTTTTTGTAGATCTATGGATAGTAGGAATCCCTCTTGACTGGGACCCCCGTCCCAGCGAGAGTTGAGGAGCGATATTATATCCACTGTTCTCCTAACTTGGTCAGGTCCCTGTCTCCCCGGGACAAAGCCCACCTGGTCTTTGTGGATGTATTGGGCAATAAAGGAAGAAAGTCTGTTGGAAAGAATTTTCGTAAAGATTTAGATGTCGTTATTGATTAGAGAGATGGGACGAAAGTTTGAGACTAATGTGGAATCTTTGCCCGGTTTTGGAATAACGGAAATGTCTAATTTAATTACTCTTTATTGAAAAGGATCTTTTCACTTTTTTCTCTCTTTTTTTTTTTTTTCCATGATATAACATAGACATAGTTACAAAAAATTGACATATAAAACAACAAGAAGTACAAGTTCTACCATCGTAAAATTCACCAAAATACACAAATGTAACCATATGATAACAAACTGATTATCCCTGCACCACTTACTAAACCACCCCCCCCCCCCCCAATACCCCATTCTGAGAACACGTGTTGCTGACGCCGGCCTGACCAATTCAGGCCGACCAGCGGGCGAATGACAGATCACTTCGGGAGCAGTAATAGAGAACACCGAAGAGTCCTCAACCTACGCCGAGCCCAAGCCAAGTAAGTACTCACTAAGTCTTATCATCCTCTGTCTCATCCAGGGGGTAGCCAATATCCCTCAACCATGGGTTCCAAAGTGCCCTAAATTTTTTTATATTATTTTGTCTAACAAACATTGTTCGTTCACACCAAATTGTAGAGTTCATGGCGTTTACCCATGCTTGTAATACTGGGGGGCTTTTTGCCTGCCAGTTCAACGCAATTAATCGCCTGGCTTGGTATAAGCACCTCAGTATAGATATCTTTGTTACAGCAGATACTCTACCCCCTTCCATAATCCCTAGCAGACAAGTCTTAGCTTCTGGTTTTAGGGCGGCGTTGAAAATCCTATTAATTCTATGTACAATTTCTATCCAGTACTGATATAATTTTGGGCATTTCCATATGGTATGGAAATGCCCAAAATTATATCAGTACTGGATAGAAATTGTACATAGAATTAATAGGATTTTCAACGCCGCCCTAAAACCAGAAGCTAAGACTTGTCTGCTAGGGATTATGGAAGGGGGTAGAGTATCTGCTGTAACAAAGATATCTATACTGAGGTGCTTATACCAAGCCAGGCGATTAATTGCGTTGAACTGGCAGGCAAAAAGCCCCCCAGTATTACAAGCATGGAATAACGGAAATGTAAGCCAGGTTCAGGGCCTTGTCCAGGGGAGAGCCAGACCTGAGAGAATTGTAGAATTTGGCCATGAAAGGGGCGAGTGTTGCCGCAAATTTTTTATAGTACCCCACTGAAAAGCCATCCGGGCCGGGGGCCGAGTTCTGTTTTAGGTGTGATATGACTCCCAGAACTTCTGCTTCAGAAATTGGATCTTCCAGAAGATCCGAATGTTCCGAAGAGAGCCTCGGTAGAGGGACTAAGTCCAGAAATTCATCCAATCGGGGAGAGGTGTCAGGACGATTCTCCTTATACAGAGAACTATAAAACTTATGAAATGTTTCCATGATACTGAGTGGGTTGTGAGATAAATCACCTGAGAGGATACGAATTTTGGGGAAGGCGTGGGCGCGCGGTCTCGGGGATAACTTCATTGCCAGTTTGGTTCCTATTTTGTCCGTTTGAGAGTAGAAACGGGATCCCGACCATCTCAGTTGTTTCTCCGCCACAGTGGTAAGAGCTAAGTTTAATGCAGTTCTAGCAGTTTCGCAGGAAAGTAGCGATGCCCTAGTAGGGTTGCGTTTATGCGCTTTACTGAGGGAATGAAATTCCCTGGTGAGTCTGTCTATTTCACTCTTCCGTCCCTTCTTAAGCTGGGTAGAAAGTTGGATAATCTTACCCCTGATCACTGCCTTGTGGGCTGCCCATAAGGATTCTGGGGAAATTGAGTCAGTGTTGTTCAGTGAGAAATACTCTTGGATATCCCGCTGAATGGATGAACAATTTGCTAGGTCACTTAAAAGGGCCTCATTTAGGCACCAGGTGAACCGGCGTCCCGAGTCGTAAGTTCGTGTTAAATGAACAATGACCATAGAGTGGTCCGATATGGGGGAGTCCCTAATCAATGCTTTAGAAGCGGCTGGGATGTTATGTGACTGGAGGAAGATGTGGTCAATTCTTGTGTAAAGTTGGTGTGGGGCGGAAAAGTGGGTGTAGTCTTTTGTTCTAGGGTTTAGTTCCCTCCAGATGTCCACTAATCCCAGGGAATATAATGAGGAGGCAATTTTAGTGCTCTGTCCCGGGGGTCTCCGCGAGTGGGGGACTCCCTTAGATGATTTATCCAGGGAATGATCGAAGGGGAGGTTAGTATCCCCTCCCATTACAATTCTCCCTTCCAGCATTGGGCTAAGAGTGGACAACATGGAGGAAAAGAAGCCCGCCTGGTTCTTGTTTGGGGCATAGTATGAGATAAATGAATACACCGAGCCCTCAATAGAGCCTTTGACCAGGATGTATCTGCCCTCCTTATCACTGAATGTGGATGCGTGAGAAAAGCCCACGTTTTTGGCAAAACAGATTGCAACGCCCTTTGTCTTATTACTAGCATTGGAAAGGAAAAATTGGGGAAAGTGTCCGGAAAGAAAAGAAGGGTTGAAAGATGTTGGGAAATGAGTTTCCTGCAATAGCAGCACATCTAAGCGTTGGGAATGGTAAAGGTTAAAAGTTTTTCGGCGTTTGACCGGCGAGTTTAGGCCCTGTACGTTGTGTGTAACAATCTTCAGATTGTTGGGTGGTTTGGGATCAGAGGCCATGGACCAGAGTTAGAAAGCAATGCTGTGTGTGGACGGATCTTACCATGATTCCCTGAGATGAGAAGCTGAGGATGGGCGACTCAACCATTGGGTTCCGGGAGCAAAATGATGGGGGAGGAGCCGGGTTTCTGGAAGACCTGGAGGGGGAGTGAGAAGCAGAGACAGAGATAGCAAGGAAAGAAGATATCAAGGCACCTGAGAAGAGAAGATATAACATTATAACAACCAGTTGTGACCAATAACAGAACATATTGCAGAAACAACACCTATTGCAAAGATGCAGCCTAGCCAAGACCGAAGTCTTCCGACTGGGTGGGGTGGCTGCGCCCCAACCCATGTCACATATACAAAACCTCATCAGATAATAATAAAAAAAAAGGGTGGGAAGAAAAAATAAAAAGGGGGAAAGAAAAAAAAAATAGAGGAAGAGAAGCCCCAAAAATAGGGGTTCCCTTAAAAGAGGTCTCCGAGAGGGGAAAAATGCCACTCTAAGAGAGAGGGGAGGCGTGCAGCAGCCGCTCCGACCCATCCGCCAATAAAACAAAAAACCCCTGAGCTATGTGGAGGATTGACTGATTTGAAGGGAGAAGTGAACCACAAAAAGAAAAGAGAAAAACAAAAAACAAACAGCAAAAAAAAACAACAGAATTATAACTCGAGGTGAACCCCTATGTATTAGTAGTTCAGGAAGAGACTGTCTTTGGGGCCGCCAGACCGTTGCTAACCTAGAAGGAGTTCAGGAGTCTCTCTCCGCCCCCCCCAAAACAGGGGGGGCGGAGAGGGGCCCCAAGGAACATGCCCCACAATAGCTATGAGCTTAAATTACAAACAGCAAGCTGTATTGCCTGTAAAGTAAAGGAAAAGTCAAACATGAGGTTTCAGACCGGGCATCGGTTGGAACCCAGTGTGCGGTACTAACCACCAGGTAGGAAAAGGCGAAAAAAAAGGAAGGTAGGCCGTAAAAAAATGGAAAGGACCTGAGGATGGAATGTTCTCAGGGAGGGTGTCCATCTTTCGAACGTTTTGCTTGTTGCTTCTGCCAGAGGGGTTTGGGAGGGCTCGTTGGTGGAGGTCTCTTCGTGGAAAGCGGAAGTTTCGGATCCAACGGGGGGACAGGGGAGGTAGAGATGAGGCCCAGGCGCAGCAAGACGCGTTCGCCGTCAACAAAGGAGGCAAAACTGTAAGATTTATTCTGGTAGGAGAAAGAGAGTCGAAACGGAAAGGCCCATTTGTATGGGATGGATTTCTGGGACAGGACCTGCAGGAGAGGCTTCAAGGATTTCCTCCTCTGGATGGTGTAAGGAGAGAGGTCAGCAAACACCTGGACTGGGTGCCCTTGAAAAGAAAGCGTATCAGACTCCCTGGCCTTGCGCATTACATCTTCCTTAACTTTGAAAAAATGTGGTTTGACAACAATGTCTCTAGGCAGGCCATCTTGTCGGGGGGGTTGCAATGCCCTGTGAGCTCGGTCAAGTTCTAGTCTGTGTTCCTGGACATCAGGGAGGAGGCTCTTGATAAATGACTTAATCACTGAGTCTGTGTCTTTAAATGATTCAGGAATTCCTCTGAGCCTGAAATTATATCTGCGATTCCTGTTTTCAAGGTCATCAATTTTAGAGTACGCTGTCTCAAGTTGATCATGTAGGTCCTGTATTCTGTCAGTATTTTGTTGGGCCATGGCGATCGTTTGGTCAGTTTTTAATTCAATCGCTTCTATTCTGGAGCCCAAGTGCTGCAGGTCTGCCTGTATTATGGATGTAATCTGTGAAGCGTTTTGGGCTAGGCCTCTGGAAAGCACGGAGGAGAATGTTTGCATAAGAGATGCAAAGTCTGAGGGGGCCACTGGCTTAAGATGAGCCCTAGGGGGATCGGGGGAGGCAGAGCAATCCTCCATTGGAGTGAGTGGGGAGCCATTGATAGTTCTGCCCAGTAAAGATTCAGTTGAGGAGGGAGACAATATGGGCGGATGAAAGGTACTCACAGTCGGTAGATGGCAGACCTCGCGTTGTGGAGTCACGGAGGGCGGATCGGCGATGGATTCGTCCGGATCCGGCTGAAGGCCTCGCGCTGCTCGGGCGGTCGCCATCTTGGAGTAGGCCGCAGGCTGTAGATCGGTGGCCAGTTGTTTGGTCAAACAGCGTCTGGCCGTGTTCCCGTTCATGCGGGGGAGTCGGTCGGAGCCTCGGGATGCCGCGGGGTGATCGGCGGTTGTGGCGGGGTTAGCGGGTCGGAGTGGAGCGGAGCTCTCAGGACATGCGACCGTCCATGGAGCCGCCGCGCATGCGCCTGGGGGGGTCACATTTTATGGTATTACTTATCCACTCAATTTATGGCAGTCTGCATGAAGGGGGAAATTGAATTTTATATTCTTGTGTGTTATGGGTGGGTGGGACTGGTTTCCCCCACCCCTTATTTTTTTTTTTGCTGTCTTTCTTTATCCCTCTCCCTCTCCTGCTTGGCTTTTTTTCCTCCTCTTGTCCCGTCCACCTTGCTTTTAGCAGGGTGGAGGTAGGAGAGGAGATTGCTCCCATGCCTCAGTGTTAATTTAACGCAATTACTATATTTGAATTAAAGTTCAGTTGTGGTTTAATTGAGTTAGGTATGTAGCTGACCTTGACAATTGGTTGGGAGTGGAGGGCAGTGAGGAAGGGCACCTTGGAGACTGTGGGTGATGAGAACAGAAGGGCCACAGGAGAAACCCCTAGGGGTAGCTCAGTTGGGCAAGGGTGGTTAGGGGAGGGGGGGTTCGGGGTAGTTGGGGGGATAATGCATACTGTGGGTATAGGAAGTGTTAGGATGCTGTGGAGTGCGGGGGGTGGAGGGGGGAGGAGTTGGGCCACCAAGAGCGGTGGTGCTGCTCCCCCCCGGCCCTTCTTTTCGTATTGCTTGTATTATATTTATCACCATTTAAGCAAATAAATGGAATAAGTATCAACTCGTGGAATGTCAGGGGCCTGGGCAACCCAAATAAAAGAGCCTTGGTCCTGTCAGCAATGGAGGAGAGAGGACCAGGTCTATTGTTTTTGCAGGAAACACATTTAGTCCAAGCTCAGCTGCACAGCTAACTAATCGCAAGTTCCAGGCCTCTTACCACTCTTTTCACTCCTCCTATTCAAAATGAGTGAGTGTTTTTGTCGGGAGGGGATTGGACTTCACTTGTAGAGAGTCCGCCATCGATACTGAGGGAAGGTACATTTTTTTATATTGTATAATTGGTAAACAATCTTACATTTTGTAAAATATTTATATACCCCCCCCCCCCCCTTTAAGCTGGAGATTATGTACAAACTACTTGCGTTCAGCTCGGCCAATCCTGGAATCCCAATATTAACATTAGGTGACTTCAATTAAGTTTTAGATAGGAGCCTGGATAGGTTCTCTAGACCAGTCGGGCAAAGAGTAGAGGGGGAGAGCCGTCTCCAGCACTTCTTGTTGGAAATTGGACTATATGATCTTTGGCGAACTCGGCACCCACAAGAAAGGCAGTATTCCTGTGTTTCAAGCTCATATGGTACCCTTTCAAGAATAGATATGGCTTTGGGGAATGAGGAGGCAACCCCGCTGGTACAAGATATAGAATATGGTTCAAGAGGGGTTTCAGACCACTCCCCCTTGACCATAACTATAAGCGCAGGGGACAGAACCTGCCTTAGGGAGTGGAAGATTAATCCTTGTTGGTTGGAACTTATTGAGCACCCAAAAGCGTTGACTGATAGGATAAAAGAATTCCTGCAACTTAATGGGGGTTCAGCAGCACAGGAGGTCGTTTGGGACTCCTTAAAGGCTTACATTAGAGGTTTGCTAATACAACAAGTGGCAATAATTACGAGAAAGTCGAGGGAGCTGGAAAGAGTAGTAAGAAACAGTAGGTCAATCTGAGAATGAATATATAGATGATCTGACCCCCGAAAAACAGGAGTTATGGTTAAAGAACCAACAAGCCTACAAAGCGTTACTTATAAAGAGGGCCGAGAACAGGCAGATATTCCAACGCCAACGTTATTTTGGCGAAGGAGAGAGGGTGGGGCGTACCATTAACGTTGGAAGAGTTAAAAAGTGCAGTAGCCGGAATGCCTAACCAAATGGCAAAGTTCTCCTGCCTGAGCTTTTTGAAACATTTAAATGGGCATTGGATGCAGGCAAACTCCCTACCTCGATGTTGGAAGCTAAAATTACCTTAATTTTGAAAGAGGGGAAAGACCAACAGGAAGTTTACTCGTATCACCCTATTTATTTATTATGCTCTGATGTGAAAATCTTAGCCAAAGTGATGGCGACCTGCCTAAATAAATACATCCATAAATGAATACACCCAGGTGAGTCAGGGTTTATCCCGGGTAGAACAACCAGCACTAATATTAGAAGGGTGTTTTTAAATGTCCAAATCCCAACCGACAACGATGGCCCTAAAGCCATTATGGCCTTGGATGCCATTAAGGCCTTTGATAGCCTGGAATGGGATTATTTGTGGGAAGTGCTGAAGAGATTTGGTTTTGGCCCCTCATTTATTGGATACATTAAATTACTTTATAGGGAACCTAGGGCTAAGATTAAGATGGGTACAGCATTCCCACAAGATATTTCAGCTAGAGAGGGGGACGAGACAGGGTTGTCCCCTGTCCCCCCTCTTGTTTGCTCTAGCAATGGGGCCCTTGGTGATCCTGACGAGGTCTTGTACGGATATCCAGTGATTCCAGCGAAGGTAATGGGAAGAAAAAATTGCCCTGTACGCAGATGACATCTTGTTTTTTATCGGGGACATAAACTCCACCCTAAATAAAGTGATATCTTTAGTGGAGGAGTTTGGACAACATTCCGGGCTAGCAATTAGTTTGGATTTCTGGCGATGTTAACCATTATGTCAGCGATAATTTAACCCCATTATTAGTAAAACTGAAGCAAAAAGCTGATATCTGGTGTTGCCTTTCTCTCTCTGTGGCAGGACGCTGCAATTTAATTAAAATGATTTTCTGGCTTTCGCAGATATTATATATTCTGCATACCTCTCCAATCTGGATTAATCACAAATGGTTTAAGAGTCTTGAAGCTTTTAGCTTCCTGTCAGGAGAGGAGGGGTGGCAGTCCCACCCTCGAGACTACTTTCTGGCAGCACAACTTCAGCATCTGGTTGGAGATGGGATTCAATGGAGTGAGAACTCTAGCATTAAAATGGTGATTGAGAGCGCACCCCATGACCTGCTTGTGGAGGTCCTGGAGGCTGATTCATTTGCCCATAGGTGCCCCACCAGCGACTTAATGAGAAGAGTGTGGGATGTAACAAAGTCACTGATGGGATATTCGGGAGTGACTGATTACACCCCCCTATGGTACAATAAGAATCTAGCTGAAATAACAAACATAGAAAGACCTTGGGAATGGGAAACTCAGGGGATTAGTAGGGGGGCCCAATTATATGAAGGTAACTCTATAAAGCCATTTGAAGCCCTCCGGCCAGTGGCGGCTGGTGAAATTTTAGGATGGGGGGCGCAAGACCCCGCCCCTCCACATTTGCCCCTTCCACTTCTCATAAGCCACACATGTGCAAAGAATGTGCAGAGAAAGTGCAGAAAAAATACAGAAAACGTGCAGAGAAAGTGCAGCGGTTATACTGAATACATGATTAGATTACTAAGAACGTCCTACACGGACAATGAAAACAGTCCTTTAGAGGAGCACAAAGCAAAAACAGTCCAAAATAAATACAGTCCAAGTAAAGTTTCAAAATCTTCCAGTGGTTGCAGATAAAAGTGACTGGTGCTCAACCACTGGAAGATTTTGAAATTTTACTTGGACTGTATTTATTTTGGACTGTTTTTGCTTTGTGCTCCTCTAAAGGACTGTTTTCATTGTCCGTGTAGGACGTTCTTAGTAATCTAATCATGTATTCAGTATAACCGCTGCACTTTCTCTGCACTTTTTCTGTATTTTTTCTGCACTTTCTCTGCACATTCTTTGCACATCCTTTGTGCACAAATCTTTTAAAGGGCTTTTTATATAAGAGCTTTTTTGGAATTTTTTGCATTTTTGCACACTAGTGCACACCGACTGCTATTTTTGCACATAATATATATTATCTGCTGTACATGTTTATATTTGCTGCACAGTTGCTTGCACATATATAATCACTTTTATATATATACATTGTATCTATGGTATATTGAGCACAGTCACATTCTGGTATTTATATACACTTATGATTTTAAAGTGGCACGTACACATAGTTTAGCCAGTACTGGAGAACTTTTGTGCTATGTGGTGTTAGTAAACCTCATATGAGTGGGGGCACATATAATTTTCAGCGTGCTGGTTGATTTGGCATAGAAACATGTATTGTATATATTTCTCAGCGTGCTGGTTGATAAAAGTCAGGGCCACAGAATATCACAAAAAATCACAAAAAGCACATAAAATGAAGGTCATAATATCACAGGACCTAGTGACCCTTATTATGAAATGCTTATCACTGTATCAAAGCAGTATATGGTTATTAATAAAGTGCAAGTGCAAAATAAATATGTGCCTTAAAAAGGAAGGTAGAGCTGAGAGTAAGACTAAATGTGGTAACTGGTGCAAAAACCGTGTGTGTTATATTGATATGCAAAAATAAAATACATAAGTAAAAATAAAAAGTGAATAATCTAATATTTAGTCCAATGTGATGCTAAATAGACATAGACATACCATAAAAATGCAATAAAAAATAAAAATAATATAGTATAAAAATGAAATTGAATATAAAAATGCGCAAAAAGATGCAGGTGAATTGTGAACAGTAAACGTGATAGGACAAGTCTCTAGTGAGTGACGGAATATTTCGCAGGTGAAAAAAAGGAGGGGGGTGATGGTTTCCAGCGGTGTTCTTCACATTCGGTGGCTATTAATGTATAATATTATGCTCTCACCGGAAAAAGGACCCCATCCGGGGTGGATCAACCTTCACAATATTAGCTATTGTGCCGCTCTCTGGCTTCCTTCAGCTGTGAAAGTTAGGGATCCCTCGTTCCTCCGGGAGTGCGGTGTGCCACGTTTATATAAGGTAGAGAAGAGGCACATCCATAGTGTGATACTGTTTTAAAAGTTCGTATTTATTGCAGCAAATAAGTTAAAACTACTTACAAACAGGCTGTTTAAAATTGCGGTAGTGCATACAACTTTAAAATTCCCGCTCTGTAATCTCCTTCTGAGCTCGAGGTGTACGCTGCTTGGCCACGCCCTACGCGTTTCGTCACACGGACGTCATCTGGAGCGGCCATTTTCGTACACCTTTCATGCTTTATAGGGTGTATTGTGTCTATCGCGCATGCGCGGTCAATCGGCGCCATTTTAAGTGAGGGAATGCCCTCATACTATGGAGCTGCGCGATAGGCACTGTACACTCGGGAAACGGGACTACACATTAAACTAATACCGGACATACAACATTTAACTGACATCGTTATGCAAAAAGAGTAGAATACTGGAAAACAAGTGTGATGTTACTAGCAAATGTGGGGGCATTTATACTAAAATAAATGTGGGTACTGTTTGGACATTTACGCTCTATTGCAGAGGCATGGAGGATATTAGATACAGGATGTGTATTGCACTGCTCTTTTGTCAGAATGAATGAAGAATAATAAATATTAGATAAATAGAGATAAAATTCAAATGGTGGAAATGTAAATAAGATATTGGTGGAGAGGGACCGAGGCAGGGAGGGATTCGTAAAAATATGAGAAAGAAATATATAAAAATATATGTATAAAAATGCACATGTATATATATGTAAAATGGGATGGGTTAAAGATCTTATCAGTGTGTAATATATGGGAGGATATATGATGTTGTGTGGGGATGGGGGGAATATAAAAGAAGAAATATAAGAATTGGGAAATATAAAACTGGGGAAATATAAAAATGAGAAAATATAAAAAGGGGAATATAAAAATTGAGAATATATAGAAAATATAAATGAAAATAGGAGAGAATATGAAGAATGACGAGATTCTGAGGATTGCCTTTAAGGGGTTTGTTACCATTTCTGATTGAATAATTGAATAACATCCGACCCCAAACTGTATGATAGTTAACGTCCAACCCTATTGGGAAGGGGATTCACATTTTTTGTGCTAACCTGACGGTATTGTATAATGTTGGTTGTTTGTTTTTATTCTTATGGGGGAGAGATATGTGATTAATACATAATGGGATCAGAGAAAATAAAATGAAATGAATCGAAATATGTATGAAAAGTAGTGGATCATGTGGTTGTTCTAGTGCCTATAGAGTTGTTCTATAGAGAATTAACATCGATTGTGACTAATAAATCTTGGTCTTCCACTTTGACATTTTTCAGTTCTTCTAGTAGTTGCCTACTGTCCCTTAGGTAGGATTTCCCTTTTGTTACTAACGGTTGTAAGTATCCGTCTACATAGGCTCCCAATCTTGAAAATACGGAATCTATTCCGCTTACTATGGGTCTTCCGGGAGGTTGTGTTTGACTTTTATGGATTTTGGAACGTAATAGATGACTGGAGTTTTTGGTGCGTTAGGTATTAGGTACCTTGCCTCCTTTTTGTTAAGGATCCCTTTGGATAGACCTTTTTGGGTGTATTTGTAGAGTTTTTTATTGTACTCTTCTTTTGGATTCTTTTTTAGTTGTTTGTAGGTATCAGGGCACCAAAAACTCCAGTCATCTATTACGTTCCAAAAATCCATAAGAGTCAAACACAACCTCCCGGAAGACCCATAGTAAGCGGAATAGATTCCGTATTTTCAAGATTGGGAGCCTATGTAGACGGATACTTACAACCGTTAGTAACAAAAGGGAAATCCTACCTAAGGGACAGTAGGCAACTACTAGAAGAACTGAAAAATGTCAAAGTGGAAGACCAAGATTTATTAGTCACAATCGATGTTAATTCTCTATACACCAACATCAGACAAAAAGACGGCCTAAATGCAGTGGAGTGGGCCCTCCATAACAAATCAGAATTAAAACAAGAACAAATAGACTATATATTGGAGGGACTGGATCTGGCGATGAGCCATAACCACTTCTGGTACAAAGGGAAATATTATGTACAAACCAAGGGAGTGGCTATGGGTGCAAAATACGCACCCAGTGTGGCAAACCTTTTCTTGGACCACTGGGAGGAGGAACAAATTTATGGAACACCTAGAAGGAACCTCAAAATGTATAAGAGATATATAGATGACATTTTAATAGTTTGGGGAGGATCCCAGACAGAATTAAAAACATTTCTAGAAGAAATAAATCACAATATTTATGGGATTACGTTCACAGGCAAATGGGACGACTATAGTATAGACTATTTAGATCTGCAAATTTTTAAAACAGAAGGGCATCTGAGCACCAGAACCTTTTTTAAAGCCACGGACCGAAATGGCTACATACCCACTTCAAGTTGCCACCACCCCAGATGGATCGGCAATATTCCTAAGGGACAACTCCTAAGAGTATACAGAAATTGTACCAGAAAAGAGGACTTTGATACACAAGCTGAAATCATCATCAGAAGATTTATAAATAAGGGGTATAAAGAGTCCTATCTCAGGGCCCTCAAAGAAACCGTAAATAAAATGGAGAGGAAAAAACTAATAGAAAATAAAACGACTATCAAGAAAAATAAGAACGTAGAGACTGCCTTCCTCACGGGTTTCAATAGACAGCACAAAGAAGTAGAAAGGATCATAAAGAGACATTGGCCCATCCTAAAAACTGATGACGTGCTAAAACATATTTTGCCTAATAACCCAGCATTTATCTATAAAAGAGCCCCCAACCTGAGAAGTAAACTTGTCAAAAATACAATCGATCCTCCACGCAACATCAAGATCAGCAAACATCTAAAAGGGTTCTTCAAATGCGGCCAATGCCTCCCTTGTCGCAGAAGTAAGCAGACCCATAGGAAAACCACCAAATTCACCTCCACCACTAATGGAAGAGAATTCTCGATTAAAGAACTAATTTCCTGTAAAAGCACTCATGTGACATATGTCATAGAGTGCCCCTGTCACAAACAGTATGTAGGTAGGACGACACGTGAACTCCATGAGAGGATCAGGGAACATATTAAAAACATTAAAAAAGGATACGATAAACACAGCGTCTCGCGACATTTTAGAGATTTTCACAACCAAGACCCCAAACTAATGACTTTTTATGCCATTGATAAAATCTAAGGACATTGGCGAGGAGAAGATATGACCATCAAAATTTCACAGAATGAAACGAAGTGGATTTTTAACCTTGAAACTTTACACCCTACAGGAATGAATATAGACCTGGACCTCAACTGTTTTTTAACTAACTTTTAACTGCTATTAGCGTATTTGAACAGTCTTTTATCCAGGTCGAATGTAATACATTCAATTAATTATATTTTTTATCCGGGACGAATGTAATACATTGAATTAATTACACATTTATACCAGCAGTTTTCCACCCTGATCACGCCACCGACATCTATAGGCATAAAGTCTTCCAAGTACAAAAGCAACTTTACATGACCTTTTGATTTTCTGATACTTTTGACACGTTGATCTCTCTATCTGTCACACTGTGGTCTACAAAGATAGGCACTAGAACAACCACATGATCCACTACTTTTCATACATATTTCGATTCATTTCATTTTATTTTCTCTGATCCCATTATGTATTAATCACATATCTCTCCCCCATAAGAATAAAAACAAACAACCAACATTATACAATACCGTCAGGTTAGCACAAAAAATGTGAATCCCCTTCCCAATAGGGTTGGACGTTAACTATCATACAGTTTGGGGTCGAATGTTATTCAATTATTCAATCAGAAATGGTAACAAACCCCTTAAAGGCAATCCTCAGAATCTCGTCATTCTTCATATTCTCTCCTATTTTCATTTATATTTTCTATATATTCTCAATTTTTATATTCCCCTTTTTATATTTTCTCATTTTTATATTTCCCCAGTTTTATATTTCCCAATTCTTATATTTCTTCTTTTATATTCCCCCCATCCCCACACAACATCATATATCCTCCCATATATTACACACTGATAAGATCTTTAACCCATCCCATTTTACATATATATACATGTGCATTTTTATACATATATTTTTATATATTTCTTTCTCATATTTTTACAAATCCCTCCCTGCCTCGGTCCCTCTCCACCAATATCTTATTTACATTTCCACCATTTGAATTTTATCTCTATTTATCTAATATTTATTATTCTTCATTCATTCTGACAAAAGAGCAGTGCAATACACATCCTGTATCTAATATCCTCCATGCCTCTGCAATAGAGCGTAAATGTCCAAACAGTACCCACATTTATTTTAGTATAAATGCCCCCACATTTGCTAGTAACATCACACTTGTTTTCAGGTATTCTACTCTTTTTGCATAACGATGTCAGTTAAATGTTGTATGTCCGGTATTAGTTTAATGTGTAGTCCCGTTTCCCGAGTGTACAGTGCCTATCGCGCAGCTCCATAGTATGAGGGCATTCCCTCACTTAAAATGGCGCCGATTGACCGTGCATGCGCGATAGACACAATACACCCTATAAAGCATGAAAGGTGTACGAAAATGGCCGCTCCAGATGACGTCCGTGTGACGAAACGCGTAGGGCGTGGCCAAGCAGCGTACACCTCGAGCTCAGAAGGAGATTACAGAGCGGGAATTTTAAAGTTGTATGCACTACCGCAATTTTAAACAGCCTGTTTGTAAGTAGTTTTAACTTATTTGCTGCAATAAATACGAACTTTTAAAACAGTATCACACTATGGATGTGCCTCTTCTCTACCTTATATAAACGTGGCACACCGCATTCCCGGAGGAACGAGGGATCCCTAACTTTCACAGCTGAAGGAAGCCAGAGAGCGGCACAATAGCTAATATTGTGAAGGTTGATCCACCCCGGATGGGGTCCTTTTTCCGGTGAGAGCATAATATTATACATTAATAGCCACCGAATGCGAAGAACACCGCTGGAAACCATCACCCCCCTCCTTTTTTTCACCTGCGGAATATTCTGTCACTCACTAGAGACTTGTCCTATCACGTTTACTGTTCACAATTCACCTGCATCTTTTTGCGCATTTTTATATTCAATTTCATTTTTATACTATATTATTTTTATTTTTTATTGCATTTTTATGGTATGTCTATGTCTATTTAGCATCACATTGGACTAAATATTAGATTATTCACTTTTTATTTTTACTTATGTATTTTATTTTTGCATATCAATATAACACACATGGTTTTTGCACCAGTTACCACATTTAGTCTTACTCTCAGCTCTACCTTCCTTTTTAAGGCACATATTTATTTTGCACTTGCACTTTATTAATAACCATATACTGCTTTGATACAGTGATAAGCATTTCATAATAAGGGTCACTAGGTCCTGTGATATTATGACCTTCATTTTATGTGCTTTTTGTGATTTTTTGTGATATTCTGTGGCCCTGACTTTTATCAACCAGCACGCTGAGAAATATATACAATACATGTTTCTATGCCAAATCAACCAGCACGCTGAAAATTATATGTGCCCCCACTCATATGAGGTTTACTAACACCACATAGCACATTTATGTCCGCATTTTATTTGCCAGCATACTGAGAGTTCGTACACACCGGTATAGCGCCATATCTATTCCCTCTCTTTGTTTTCGTATCTTTCCACCCATTTGGGTGGAAATTAATAGAGGCTGCTCTTACCTTTACTTTGTACTCAGTT
Source organism: Lithobates pipiens (assembly GCF_037356315.1). Lineage (NCBI taxonomy): Eukaryota > Metazoa > Chordata > Amphibia > Anura > Ranidae > Lithobates > Lithobates pipiens. The sequence goes on from NW_027507687.1 coordinate 703,426, forward strand.
TTTTATCTTTTTTATCTTTTCTAAGATTCCATAGCGCAACCTACACCCCACTTAATCTACTGGAGAACTTTTACTTCTATTTTTGGAATTCTTATTAATATTTTTATCTTTCATTCACTGGCCACACGTTTATGTAGAATTTGGGCACAATTGTTTTCCTTCTCGTTAGAGTCACCTACCCCTAGTACCTCTGTGTAGCCCGCTTTGGATATAACTCTATAAGAAACATCTTCTACAAAATCTTTCACTGTGACCTCCTGTGTATGGTGATAACTATTACTTACCTGGAATTTTTTCTACTCTGCTCACATATATAGGGTTTATACACATATTTTATTTAGCTATGATAGGTAGCGCCTAGGCCTCTCCCTTCCTTATTTAATTTTCTTCTTGCTATATCTCACACTCCTCTGGGTCTGTGAGACATAGGGGCGGCGACACATTTTCCCGATAGCGTTTGTCTGGTGTACTTACATATACCATTTAGCGCGGCTGTGGCCTTTTGAGACCGCTCTTATACAGTTTTCTGCACATCAGGGATCCCTCCTTTTTGGGGTGATTGCCTTTTTAGGCTGCGGCTATGGATATTTTTGGGTATATGAGTAACAGACAAATAGATATAAAAGGCATCTTTAATCAAGAAATGGTCACCAACTCTCAGGATCTGCATGGTCTGATGAAACAATTGAAACACACTATGGAGAAACAGCTCAGAGTATGGTGGGATATAGCCACTCTTGAGATGTATAGTAATGCCAAGATGACGCCCAGAAGTTTAAGATGGGATGTCAATCCTAATGACAATATTGGCAACATTGAACTTATGGATGAATGGTATACGTTTTTCAACAAATGTGAGAATGAGTTGCTACAAAAAATAATCAAAAGGAGGGACTTTAAACTAAAAGCAGTAGAAGTCGATATAGCGGAGATTAAACAACAACTAGTGCCGTTTATAAACCATAAGGATTATAAAGATAAGGAACAAGAACTACAGACAGCCATTAAAAAATATGATGTGGAACTACAGGCTAAAAAGCAGAAAAAATTTAAAAGAGATGTCACTGATTACAATGATTCTAAAGTTTATAAGTGGCAAGCGGTGCCCTTAGAGAGTATGGAGGATTTGGATGGGGGCTCAGCAGATGACACCTCAAAAATAACAATGGACCTAGGAGGGGCTGCAGGCGCAGCCCCAAATACACCGTCCACGAATTACATCCATGGACAGAATATAGGACTTGGTAGAACACCTTATGAACAGTATCAATTAAGGACAGACAACAGAAGATTGGAGTTCCAGGAACCATTGGAATATGGACCAACAAGGTACAATGTCCCTACGAATAACCGGTATTCACCTATTAGGGATGATGGCTATGATCCCTACTATGGGAATAGTACATATAACAACAGAAGAGCATATACCCCGAGAAGACCAAACAGGGAACCAAGGGATTTTTTCAGACGTGCACCAAACGACACACCCCCTGGAAGATGGACAGCAAGGGTCCCTTACAGGACGCCAAAATGGAGGGGAAGAAGCCCCAACAGAGAGGAATCCAGAGGAAGATACCGTGGAAACCTGGAGAATCAAGAGGACCCCAGGACATACATGGAACAGCAGACCCCCAGAGGGCCTCGAGACAACCCCTATGGGAGAACAGGCCCTATACAGAGATATGGAGAAAGAAGAAACGAACCAGGGGATGCCGTGGAGGGCGGAACAAGAAAAAGAAGAAGAACCTAGTAGGACAGGGGATTTATAATCTTAGCGAGGCCCACTTTACGGAAGAAGAACTAAAAGTCCTCGATTTGGGACTAAAGTATGCCCCAGAAAAAGGGCTAGATAAATTTGAAACTTATATAGACCTGAAAAAATTTATGAGGAAAGTTAACCTCAAGAAACATTTTGCTCTGAATACTGACTTAAGGGAACCCTCTACGTCACAATATGTCCAAACAAACTTAAAAAATAATTCTATTTTTAATCCAAATACCCCAGGGAATCAATGTATGGGAGCATTCTGTAAGATGGTGGAAAATGACCTACGGAAACTTGAAGATAATAGGGACAAGAAGGAAAAGAAAATATGTAAGACAATCAAAGCTCTAGGGAAGAAAAAGGATGTGGTCATTAGACCAGCTGATAAAGGTGGGGGTCTTGTCATTATAGGGAAAAAGGAATACCAAGAAGAGATGGAGAACCTCCTTAAGGTCAAGGACACATATAGAAAACTAAAGGGGAACCCTAAAATTGAGTATGAACACAAACTGCGCACCTATATTGAAAAAGGGAAAAGCATTGGGATCCTCAGACCTCAGGAAGCGGAATATCTGATATCAAATTCCACCAAAACCCCAGTCATTTATTATACTTCAAAAATACACAAAAGATTGACCAAACCCCCAGGAAGACCAATTATCAGTGGTATAAATTCTGTGTTTTCGCGTCTAGGTTAATACCTAGACAAGTTTCTGAAACCGAGGGTCCCCAAGGGTAGATCTTATCTGCGAGACAGCGCTCAGCTTATTGAAGACTTACAGAACATCTTGGGAACTCATAACTACCTGATGGCAACTAGTGATGGACGAACTTCCGACGGGACGTTTCGCGAACGCGAAACGCGAACGGACACAAACGTTCGCGAAAACGACCGTTCGCCGCGGGCTCCATTGACTTCAATGGGAGGCGAATTTCGCAAACCTTTAGGTCGAATTTGCGGCCACGGGGTAATTATTAGGGGGTAGCACGTAGTCCCACCACCTGGACAATAGCATAATACATGTATGAGGTGAATTTGGGATCGATAACTACAAGCATTTTTTTTTTATTTGGGAAATTGTTCTGACAATTCAGGACTATGGAGCTAATGAAGGCAATGGAGGAGAGGGAAGGTCAGGGACCAGGGTAGGCAAACAAGAGGGTGCAGGAGATACAGAGCACTGACAGCAGCACCGTAATACAGAGCACTGACATCAGCACCGTGACATACAGCGCTGACAGCAGCTCCGTGACATACAGCGCTGACAGCAGCTCCGTGACATACAGCGCTGACAGCAGCTCCGTGACATACAGCGCTGACAGCAGCTCCGTGACATACAGCGCTGACAGCAGCTCCGTGACATACAGCGCTGACAGCAGCACCGTGACATACAGCGCTGACAGCAGCTCCGTGACATACAGCGCTGACAGCAGCTCCGTGACATACAGCGCTGACAGCAGCTCCGTGACATACAGCACTGACAGCAGCTCCGTGACATACAGCGCTGACAGCAGCTCCGTGACATACAGCGCTGACAGCAGCACCGTGACATACAGCGCTGACAGCAGCTCCGTGACATACAGCGCTGACAGCAGCTCCGTGACATACAGCGCTGACAGCAGCTCCGTGACATACAGCGCTGACAGCAGCTCCGTGACATACAGCGCTGACAGCAGCTCCGTGACATACAGCGCTGACAGCAGCTCCGTGACATACAGCGCTGACAGCAGCTCCGTGACATACAGCGCTGACAGCAGCTCCGTGACATACAGCGCTGACAGCAGCTCCGTGACATACAGCGCTGACAGCAGCTCCGTGACATACAGCGCTGACAGCAGCACCGTAAGCAGCCCCAGGAGGAAGTCAGCACAGCACAGGGATGGTGTGATCCCCTCATAATAAGAACCCCCAGGAGGAAGTCAGCACAGCACAGGGATGGTGGGAGCCCCTCATAATAAGAACACCCAGGAGGAAGTCAGCACAGCACAGGGATGGTGGGAACCCCTCATAATAAGCAGCCCCAGTAGAAATATGACACCGCTCAACCTCTTCAAAGAGGAGGGTAGGGGCATATAGTACGGTGTGCTTTTTTGGGTCAGGGAAGTGAGCCAAATGAATTAAGAAGGTCTGTGTGCTTGATTCCAAAAATTGTTTATAGACATATACATGGTCTACTGATCACATGTGTTGAATTCCTCCGAGATCCATGCCTCATTCATTTTTAGAAATGTGAGGTAGTTAACACTGTGGTGAGCTAGGCGAGTACGCTTATCGGTCACAATCCCCCCTGCTGCGCTGAACGTCCTTTCGGACAGGACACTGGATGAGGGGCAAGCCAACAGTTCGATTGCAAATTGGGCAAGCTCTGGCCAGAGGTCAAGCCTGCCCACCCAGTAGTCTAGGGGTTCATCACTCCTCAGAGCGTCCACATCGGCCGTTAACCCAATGTAGTCGGACACCTGACGGTCTAGGCGTTCCCTGATGCTGGATCCGGATGACACCTGTCGATGGGTCGGCTGAAAGAATGACCTCATATCCGAAGTCACCAACACATCTTCAAACCGGCCTCTTCTTGCAGGCGCTGTTGGATTGGTACCCGCAAATCCTTCTCTGGGAGTGGGAATTGCTCCTCTGCCAGCGCACGCAAAAGCAGAATGCAGCATTTCTCGAAGCAAGGCCTGGAAGTGCTGCATTCTGACAGCCCTCTGCGACGGCGGTAACATTTCCGCCATTTTGTGTTTGTACCGGGGGTCTAAGTACGTTGCCACCCAGTACTGGTCCTTGACCCTCATGCTTTTTATACGGGGGTCCCTATTAAAACACTGGAGCATGAAGGCCCCCATTTGCACTAAAGTGGAAGCGGTGTGGTGGCCTGGCTCCTGCTCATCATCCAGGATAATGTCGTCCTCTTCATTCTCCTCTCCCCATCCTCGCACAACAGGGATCCCAGAAAGGTTTAAAGCATGCTCTTCTTGCTCCTGCTCATCCGCCCCGGCACCATCCTCCTCTGACTCCTCATCAGACTCCTGTTGTTGACTTGTCTCAGATAGAGTAGCCCCCCCTGGGAATTCATCCAGCATTGCGACTTCCTCATCTTCCCGCTCCTGCTCCTCCACAGCCTGATCAATGACACGACGCAATGCACGCTCCAGAAAGAAGGCATAAGGTACCATGTCACTGATGGCGCCATGGCTGCGACTGACCAGTTTGGTGATCTCCTCAAATGGCCGCAGAAGTCTGCATGTGTCGCGCATGAGCAGCCACTGGCGCGGTGAAAAAAAACCCAGCTCCCCAGAACCGTTTCTTTCGCAGAGTTCATACAGGTAGACGTTAACTGCACGTTTCTGCTGGAGCAGCCTATCAAGCATATAGAAGGTTGAGTTCCATCGCGTCGGGCAATCGCAAATAAGACGTCTGACCGGCAGATGGTGTCGCCGCTGAATGTCAGCAAGGCGAGCCATGGCCGTGTAAGATCTTCTGAAATGGGCCGAGATTTTCCTTGCCTGCCGCAAGATGTCCTGGACCCCAGGGTATTTGACAAGGAATCGCTGCACGACCAAGTTTAAGACGTGTGCCATGCACGGCACGTGCGTGATTTTGCCCTGTTTCAATGCGCTAAGCAGATTGGCACCGTTGTCACACACCACTTTACCAACTGTCAAATTGAGCGGTGTTAGCCACTCATCTGCCTGTGAACGCAAAGCTGAAAGGAGTGCCGGGCCAGTGTGGCTCTTTGCTTCCAGGCACAACAGACGCAGCACGGCATGGCAACGTCTCACCTGGCATGTGGAATAGGTTCTGGGGAGCTTGGGCGGTGCAGTGGAAGAGACGCTAGCAGCGGAAAAGGAGGAGGCAGCTGAGGAGGAGAGGGAGGAGGATGGAGTAGGAGGAGGAGAAGAAGAGTCAGGCCTGCATGCAATCCGTGGCGGTAAAACCAAATCTACACGGGTGCCACGGGTTACATGCTTGACGGCCGTCAGAAGGTTCACCCAGTGGGCAGTAAAACTGATATACCTTCCCTGCCCGTGTTTGCTAGACCACGTGTCTGTGGTCAGATGTATCTTGGCACCGACACTGTGTGCCAGAGATACATTCACTTGCCGCTGAACATGGCCATATAGCTCTGGGATGCCCTTCTCTGAGAAATACTTCCTTCCTGGGACCTTCCATTGTGGTGTTCCAATGGCCACAAATTTGCGAAAGGCCTCCGAGTCCACCAGTTTATATGGCAGTAGTTGGCGGGCTATGAGTTCTGACAAGCCAGCCGCCAACCGTTGGGCAAGAGGGTTATCCGGCGTCATCATTTTTTTACGCTCAAACATTAGGCCCACGGAAGCCTGCCTTTTTGCAGAAAAATGTGAGCTTGGCGTGATGGAAGGTGGAGTGGAGGACAATTGTGAGGAGAGAGGAGAAGGAGAAGTAGAAGACGAGGCTGGACGGTGAGAGCCTGCAGTGTGGCTTTGTGTGTTCCGTTGCTCCCACTGGGCTCGGTGATGGCTGCTCATGTGCCTTCTTAAGGCGGTCGTCCCTAGGTGAGTATTGGGCTTACCGCGACTAACGCGTTGACTGCAAAGATTGCAGATGGCAACGCTATTGTCAGCAGCGGACACGTTAAAAAAAGCCCACACTGCGGAGCCATGTGCCGGTGTCCTGGGAGCGCCAGATGTGACCGTACATGGTCGATGACTCGCTCCTGATACATTTGCAGTCTGCTTTGTCCCTGCTGTGCAATGTAAGTCATTGCTGCTTCTCCTCCCTATCTGCTGGTCCATATCTCCCTCTGAACTCCCCTCCTCTTCCTCTCTTGTGGGCACCCACGTGACATCACTAGACACGTCATCATCAACGTCACCTTCCCCACCGCTATAAGTAGAGTAGGCAGCAACACCGGGGACCAACCTCCTCCTTGGGCTGATCTGGGTACTGGCGTCAGACTGCTGAGTAGCGCTTGTTGCTACCTCCTCTTCCTGATCCAATACCAAGAGTGGCTGCGCATCAGAAATGTCCTCTTGATATGGATCGGAAAATAATTCCAGTGACTCAAGCGGAAGGTATGTGGTGGTGGTGGTGGTGGTCGTGTTGTTGGTGGTAGTGTCTTTGGGGGTGCACATAGCAGAGAGTGAAGAAGAGGGTGCAGATCGAGAGGATGAGGAGGGTGCAGAAGAGTAAGGCTGAGCGAGCCACTCAACCAAGTCTGGTGCATCCTTTAAAGTAATTGAACGCACCTTCTGCAACTTCCCACTTTGGCTCAAGCCTGTTGCTCCTGCCCTACCCCTACCACCCCTGCGGAAGGGCCTGCCTCTTCCTCTGCATGTCATTTTTTAAATGACCCTGTGACAAAACTCTTAGTCCCTATACCGCTGAAGGACTGCTGCAGTATAGGTGAGCGGTCAGCAGTGGTGCACGTCAACCCTATCTATTGTGGACCTATAGCGGTCCTTACAGAACAGCAGACTGTACCGCACTCAAGCCTATGTACCGTAGCACCCTATACCAAGTTACCAGTCCTTATAAGAACTTTTGTGGACCAAGCAGGTTGTGTATTAGTGTTTAGCAGACTGTACGTCAGTCCCTATACCGCTGAAGGACTGCTGCAGTATAGGGCAGCGGTCAGCAGTGGTGCACGTCAACCCTATCTATTGTGGACCGATAGCGGTCCTTACAGAACAGCAGACTGTACCGCACTCAAGCCTATGTACCGTAGCACCCTATACCAAGTTACCAGTCCTTATAAGAACTTTTGTGGACCAAGCAGGTTGTGTATTAGTGTTTAGCAGACTGTACGTCAGTCCCTATACCGCTGAAGGACTGCTGCAGTATAGGGCAGCGGTCAGCAGTGGTGCACGTCAACCCTATCTATTGTGGACCGATAGCGGTCCTTACAGAACAGCAGACTGTACCGCACTCAAGCCTATGTACCGTAGCACCCTATACCAAGTTACCAGTCCTTATAAGAACTTTTGTGGAACAAGCAGGTTGTGTGTTAGTGATTAGCAGACTGTACGTCAGTCCCTATACCGCTGAAGGACTGCTGCAGTATAGGTGAGCGGTCAGCAGTGGTGCACGTCAACCCTATCTATTGTGGACCGATAGCGGTCCTTACAGAACAGCAGACTGTACCGCACTCAAGCCTATGTACCGTAGCACCCTATACCAAGTTACCAGTCCTTATAAGAACTTTTGTGGAACAAGCAGGTTGTGTGTTAGTGATTAGCAGACTGTACGTCAGTCCCTATACCGCTGAAGGACTGCTGCAGTATAGGTGAGCGGTCAGCAGTGGTGCACGTCAACCCTATCTATTGTGGACCGATAGCGGTCCTTACAGAACAGCAGACTGTACCGCACTCAAGCCTATGTACCGTAGCACCCTATACCAAGTTACCAGTCCTTATAAGAACTTTTGTGGACCAAGCAGGTTGTGTATTAGTGTTTAGCAGACTGTACGTCAGTCCCTATACCGCTGAAGGACTGCTGCAGTATAGGGCAGCGGTCAGCAGTGGTGCACGTCAACCCTATCTATTGTGGACCGATAGCGGTCCTTACAGAACAGCAGACTGTACCGCACTCAAGCCTATGTACCGTAGCACCCTATACCAAGTTACCAGTCCTTATAAGAACTTTTGTGGAACAAGCAGGTTGTGTGTTAGTGATTAGCAGACTGTACGTCAGTCCCTATACCGCTGAAGGACTGCTGCAGTATAGGGCAGCGGTCAGCAGTGGTGCACGTCAACCCTATCTATTGTGGACCGATAGCGGTCCTTACAGAACAGCAGACTGTACCGCACTCAAGCCTATGTACCGTAGCACCCTATACCAAGTTACCAGTCCTTATAAGAACTTTTGTGGAACAAGCAGGTTGTGTGTTAGTGATTAGCAGACTGTACGTCAGTCCCTATACCGCTGAAGGACTGCTGCAGTATAGGTGAGCGGTCAGCAGTGGTGCACGTCAACCCTATCTATTGTGGACCGATAGCGGTCCTTACAGAACAGCAGACTGTACCGCACTCAAGCCTATGTACCGTAGCACCCTATACCAAGTTACCAGTCCTTATAAGAACTTTTGTGGACCAAGCAGGTTGTGTATTAGTGTTTAGCAGACTGTACGTCAGTCCCTATACCGCTGAAGGACTGCTGCAGTATAGGGCAGCGGTCAGCAGTGGTGCACGTCAACCCTATCTATTGTGGACCGATAGCGGTCCTTACAGAACAGCAGACTGTACCGCACTCAAGCCTATGTACCGTAGCACCCTATACCAAGTTACCAGTCCTTATAAGAACTTTTGTGGACCAAGCAGGTTGTGTATTAGTGTTTAGCAGACTGTACGTCAGTCCCTATACCGCTGAAGGACTGCTGCAGTATAGGGCAGCGGTCAGCAGTGGTGCACGTCAACCCTATCTATTGTGGACCGATAGCGGTCCTTACAGAACAGCAGACTGTACCGCACTCAAGCCTATGTACCGTAGCACCCTATACCAAGTTACCAGTCCTTATAAGAACTTTTGTGGACCAAGCAGGTTGTGTATTAGTGTTTAGCAGACTGTACGTCAGTCCCTATACCGCTGAAGGACTGCTGCAGTATAGGGCAGCGGTCAGCAGTGGTGCACGTCAACCCTATCTATTGTGGACCGATAGCGGTCCTTACAGAACAGCAGACTGTACCGCACTCAAGCCTATGTACCGTAGCACCCTATACCAAGTTACCAGTCCTTATAAGAACTTTTGTGGAACAAGCAGGTTGTGTGTTAGTGATTAGCAGACTGTACGTCAGTCCCTATACCGCTGAAGGACTGCTGCAGTATAGGTGAGCGGTCAGCAGTGGTGCACGTCAACCCTATCTATTGTGGACCGATAGCGGTCCTTACAGAACAGCAGACTGTACCGCACTCAAGCCTATGTACCGTAGCACCCTATACCAAGTTACCAGTCCTTATAAGAACTTTTGTGGACCAAGCAGGTTGTGTATTAGTGTTTAGCAGACTGTACGTCAGTCCCTATACCGCTGAAGGACTGCTGCAGTATAGGGCAGCGGTCAGCAGTGGTGCACGTCAACCCTATCTATTGTGGACCGATAGCGGTCCTTACAGAACAGCAGACTGTACCGCACTCAAGCCTATGTACCGTAGCACCCTATACCAAGTTACCAGTCCTTATAAGAACTTTTGTGGACCAAGCAGGTTGTGTGTTAGTGTTTAGCAGACTGTACGTCAGTCCCTATACCGCTGAAGGACTGCTGCAGTATAGGGCAGCGGTCAGCAGTGGTGCACGTCAACCCTATCTATTGTGGACCGATAGCGGTCCTTACAGAACAGCAGACTGTACCGCACTCAAGCCTATGTACCGTAGCACCCTATACCAAGTTACCAGTCCTTATAAGAACTTTTGTGGAACAAGCAGGTTGTGTGTTAGTGATTAGCAGACTGTACGTCAGTCCCTATACCGCTGAAGGACTGCTGCAGTATAGGTGAGCGGTCAGCAGTGGTGCACGTCAACCCTATCTATTGTGGACCGATAGCGGTCCTTACAGAACAGCAGACTGTACCGCACTCAAGCCTATGTACCGTAGCACCCTATACCAAGTTACCAGTCCTTATAAGAACTTTTGTGGACCAAGCAGGTTGTGTATTAGTGTTTAGCAGACTGTACGTCAGTCCCTATACCGCTGAAGGACTGCTGCAGTATAGGGCAGCGGTCAGCAGTGGTGCACGTCAACCCTATCTATTGTGGACCGATAGCGGTCCTTACAGAACAGCAGACTGTACCGCACTCAAGCCTATGTACCGTAGCACCCTATACCAAGTTACCAGTCCTTATAAGAACTTTTGTGGAACAAGCAGGTTGTGTGTTAGTGATTAGCAGACTGTACGTCAGTCCCTATACCGCTGAAGGACTGCTGCAGTATAGGTGAGCGGTCAGCAGTGGTGCACGTCAACCCTATCTATTGTGGACCGATAGCGGTCCTTACAGAACAGCAGACTGTACCGCACTCAAGCCTATGTACCGTAGCACCCTATACCAAGTTACCAGTCCTTATAAGAACTTTTGTGGACCAAGCAGGTTGTGTATTAGTGTTTAGCAGACTGTACGTCAGTCCCTATACCGCTGAAGGACTGCTGCAGTATAGGGCAGCGGTCAGCAGTGGTGCACGTCAACCCTATCTATTGTGGACCGATAGCGGTCCTTACAGAACAGCAGACTGTACCGCACTCAAGCCTATGTACCGTAGCACCCTATACCAAGTTACCAGTCCTTATAAGAACTTTTGTGGACCAAGCAGGTTGTGTGTTAGTGTTTAGCAGACTGTACGTCAGTCCCTATACCGCTGAAGGACTGCTGCAGTATAGGGCAGCGGTCAGCAGTGGTGCACGTCAACCCTATCTATTGTGGACCGATAGCGGTCCTTACAGAACAGCAGACTGTACCGCACTCAAGCCTATGTACCGTAGCACCCTATACCAAGTTACCAGTCCTTATAAGAACTTTTGTGGAACAAGCAGGTTGTGTGTTAGTGATTAGCAGACTGTACGTCAGTCCCTATACCGCTGAAGGACTGCTGCAGTATAGGTGAGCGGTCAGCAGTGGTGCACGTCAACCCTATCTATTGTGGACCGATAGCGGTCCTTACAGAACAGCAGACTGTACCGCACTCAAGCCTATGTACCGTAGCACCCTATACCAAGTTACCAGTCCTTATAAGAACTTTTGTGGACCAAGCAGGTTGTGTATTAGTGTTTAGCAGACTGTACGTCAGTCCCTATACCGCTGAAGGACTGCTGCAGTATAGGGCAGCGGTCAGCAGTGGTGCACGTCAACCCTATCTATTGTGGACCGATAGCGGTCCTTACAGAACAGCAGACTGTACCGCACTCAAGCCTATGTACCGTAGCACCCTATACCAAGTTACCAGTCCTTATAAGAACTTTTGTGGACCAAGCAGGTTGTGTATTAGTGTTTAGCAGACTGTACGTCAGTCCCTATACCGCTGAAGGACTGCTGCAGTATAGGGCAGCGGTCAGCAGTGGTGCACGTCAACCCTATCTATTGTGGACCGATAGCGGTCCTTACAGAACAGCAGACTGTACCGCACTCAAGCCTATGTACCGTAGCACCCTATACCAAGTTACCAGTCCTTATAAGAACTTTTGTGGAACAAGCAGGTTGTGTGTTAGTGATTAGCAGACTGTACGTCAGTCCCTATACCGCTGAAGGACTGCTGCAGTATAGGGCAGCGGTCAGCAGTGGTGCACGTCAACCCTATCTATTGTGGACCGATAGCGGTCCTTACAGAACAGCAGACTGTACCGCACTCAAGCCTATGTACCGTAGCACCCTATACCAAGTTACCAGTCCTTATAAGAACTTTTGTGGAACAAGTGAGTTGTGAATGTTTAGCAGACTGCAGCAGAAGGGCAGCAGTCAAGTATAATATCCTTTCTATATTTGGAAGAAAGAATATTATACATGTACAAGCCTATTACTGTACCACTGATACCAGTCCTGAAAAGAACCTTTGTGGAACTAATAATAACAGCAAGTCTTTAAAATTACCCTCACTGCCTGACAACACTGCTTCCTTCCTGTCCCTATACAAATTGGCAAAAAAAGAGAACGATTAGTGGTTACTGGAACAGCTCTTTTGTGGACCTTGATAGTAACAGCTAATGATGATGATGATGATGATGATGATGAAAGACTAATCTGGCTGTCCCTGTAGCATACACCGTCCTTTCCCTTTCTCTAAACTAACAAAAGACACTCAGGCTGCTGCAAGAATCAGCAGCACAGCAAACCTATCAACACCTAACACCTATACCAGTCCTGAAAAGAACTTTTGTGTACCAAATAGCTAGTGGTTTATCTCTCCCTACTCCACACAGGAACCTGTCCCTATCTTAACAGAAGAAAGAATGTAAAATGGCCACCGGATCGGGTGTATTTATAGGTTAGGGGGAATGTACAAGTGTCCATGTGCTGTCATGTCTCAATTGGCTGTCCTGTATCACATGATAAACGTGTCACCAAAGGTTAAAGTTCTTGTATACATTAAACACGTAAGTCCGCCGCGGCGAACGACGGAAAAAGGCGTTCGAACGTGCGGACCGCGAATGTCGGAAATTCGCCGCGAAACGACCGCCGGGCGAACCGTTCGGCCATCACTAATGGCAACCATTGACGTTAATTCCCTCTATACTAGTATTGTACAACAGGATGGAATAATAGGTGTCGAAAAAGCCTTTTATGAACGCACCAATATGAGGCAGGACCAGGTTGAATACATACTAGAGGGTTTCCGTTTAGCAATGGAGTGTAATTATTTTTGGTACGGCCAGCACTATTATGTGCAAACAAAGGGCGTAGCCATGGGGGCAAGATATGCCCCAAGTGTGGCTAACCTCCTGATGGATCTATGGGAGAAAGAGTATATCTATACCAGGGATATACCACAACTGAAGTATTTAAGACGATATATAGACGACCTGATCGTGCTCTGGGATGGCACTGCTGAAGCTTTCGACCAATTCCTTCACTCTCTAAATAATAATAAATATGGGTTAACTTTCAGCGGGAAGACAGATGGACAAAAAATCGAGTTTTTAGATCTTGAAATCTTTAAAGAGGGAAACACCTTGCATACAAAAACCTTCTTCAAAAGTACTGATAGAAATGGCTACATTCCCAGCTCTAGCTGTCATCACCCAAGGTGGAAAGGAAATGTGCCCAAAGGGCAATTTCTGAGAATTAGGCGCAACTGTAACTCACTAGCAGATTTCTCTACACAGGCGGATAGACTGATAGCACAATTCGTAGAGAAGGGATACAATGCAGACACATTGGCTAAATTGAAGGAGAAGATTGGTAATATGGACAGAAATACCCTGTTCAATAAAAGAAATAAAGAGACAGCTAAAAACAATCTAACCTTCATTACTGGGTATAACACACAATACCGTGAGGTTGAAAAAATTGTCACAAAATATTGGCCTATTTTACCGGAAGATAAAACTTTGGCCAATATTCTCCCTAAAAAACCTAATTTTGTGTACAAAAAGGCCCCCAATCTTCGCAATTTGCTGGTGCACAATGTGATTGATCCTCCTAGGCCCGTCAGGATTTTTGACGACCTCAAGGGCTTCTACAGGTGCAATAGATGTCTACCATGTAGGACCATTAAAACCCAACCTCGTAAACGTGAATCGTTCAAATCCAGAACACATCACACAGAATACCAATACGAAATCTTATCACATGCAGGAGTACATATGTCACCTACGTGATTGAATGTCCGTGCAAATTGCAATATGTAGGGAGAACCACCCGCCCCTTATTCGTGCGAATAAGAGAACATATAAACAACATAAAAAAAGGGTTCCCTAACCATAACCTTTCCCGCCATTTTGATCTATTCCATCAAAGAGACCCAACTCAATTAGTCTTCTTTGGGATCGACTGCATCACAAAAAGTTGGAGAGGTGGTAATAATACCATGCGTATATCCCAAAACGAAACATCCTGGATATATCGTCTCCATACTCTCGCTCCGAAGGGGTTGAATTTGGACATCGACCTCAATTGCTTTATAGCTAACCCATAGGGATCCCTCCCTTGGGCTTACATATGGCATAGGGCCTGCCCCCTTCTTTTCTATATCTTTTTGATAAGGGGCTGTTTTGTAAGGAGTACCATGGACACGACATGCCTAATCCATCATGTGCTATAAGGGATACGAGTGCCCGAGATGAATGATGTTTTCCCATTTACCATCTGTTTCTTCATTTCTTTTATTATTTATTTTATTATTTCTTTTATTAGTTCTCCTAATGTTTCTCCCTCCAAGTGGAGTGGGAGCTATTTTTCTATTTCTATTTTTATTTTTATTATCTTTGTGGACATATACATTTAACTTATTTGTCATGGGCATGGTCTACAACCTGTTAACTACTAAATACTGGACTGCTCCTTTGAAGTAATGCCCCCCCTTTTCCTTGGGGACAAGGCGCCCCTTAGTAGCATAGGCAAAGATAAAAATAAAAATAGTAATGAGCCCTATGGTAAGTATTTACCATTAGGATGATCACTATAATAAAAGGATGCTGATATCTAGTCCTCATCTTTACAAAAAAACTGTTCTACTATCCACAGGGGCAAACAAACCTTTTATTCTTTTACTTTAATTTCTACCTACAATTTTTCATCTGCAATTATATCTGTAGCTGCATATAATGAATTTTATTCAGAATTTTTTTCAGAATTTTTTTCATGACTTTTACAAGGTAATAGCTGGAACACCTTTATATACACGTTATGGTCATGCAAAAAAAGTATTTATCCACCAGAGGGCCCTCTCCTTCCCCGGTTCTCTCTTTATTAGTATTTTTTCCTCCCCTTTTTTATATTTATTGGCCTCTCAGCAATAAGGACCTCCCAGTGATGTGGTTTTTGGTACTTTGTATTTTGTCTTATAAGTAGTAATACTACTAGCTTGGGATGTCTCTGCAGACTGAGCTAAAATGGGGTTAACAAGTGATATGTCCGTTCTATCTTCGACTAGAACGATATACGGGTTCTGTACCATCCCCTGTAAACTTGTGGTCATGCGAGCACAAATACATTATGACCTGTGGGGACGGCCCTATAGCGTGTGCTGGGTAGGTGGAGAACTCTCTGGCTGCTGATCCATCCCTCTGTTCCCTTTGAGCCAATGAATGGCTTGGCTTATGAGTATTTAAGATGTGTGTGTGGTTGGCGTGGTATCGTCGCTGAAGACGTCTCATGACGAAACGCGTCTGACATACCACGCACACCACTTCCGGGTTGACGAGTCGAGACAGAGTGCAGGTTGGAACACACGCCAGCTCCGCGTCCAGATCCCCGCTCGTCTCCTCGCTCGACTTTCCGGCATCTATAGACCGTTCAGGTCGGCTTTTTAGGTTGTATATTTTGATATTCACCAGCGGTGAGCAAACTCCCCCTCCCCTAGGGTGTCACTCTCTGCCACTACGTAGTGACCCCAGGGGTCCAGGGGATATATCACCCAAGGGCTCCTTCGGCCATTTTTTTGGCCTTATAGAGGGTACTAAATGCTACTGCCCTGGTCTATGATAACAAACAACCTTTGTCATTAATTTTTAAATGGTCTGAATCACCTGCTTGGAACTGTGACTCTGGGGCCAAATATATATATTTTTATTTATTTTCTGCTTTGTGCTTTTTGTTTTTGTTGTTGCTGTTTTTTAAACAAGTTCTTTTAATAAGCTTTCTTATTATTATTATTTTTTGTTATATATTTTTATTATATATATATATATATTTTTATTTTTTGATTTTTGTTGGCGTAATAAAAAAACTTTTGGATAAAAATATTTTTTGAGCGGATTTTTTTGAGCATATTTTTAAAACATTTTTTTTGAAAGTCTGAAGATACTGCACTATGAGATCCCTTTCACTATTATTATCTTTCTGAGGATCCCCTGGCACAGTACTACCTGTTGAGCAAAAACTAGTCCAAGCACCAAGGAAGGTGATACAGTTGGAGAGTGGAGGTCCGCTGGATGTGCCCCCTTCGGACGTGCCTACCCGTGGAACAATCAGATCCTGCACCGTGCAATACTGAAGGCTTGACCGCCCCGTGTGGGCACAGAGTTTTGGTGAGTGGGGACCTGAGGGGGCGAGCACGGAAGTCACCTGAATTTCTTCATGTTTGAGCACCAGTCACTTTTATCTGCAACCAGGGGCGGACTGACAACTCATGGGGCCCCCGGGCAATAGGAGATTATGGGGCCCCCAGGCAATCAGAGATTATGGGGCCACACAGTAGACACAAAAACACACACACAGTATACAATCACATAGTATGCACAGACATGTTTCTATTGGCTGAGAAGGTACTGGAGAGGTGGGGCAGCTGTAATCTCAGGATTTTTAGACCAAATGGATGTCGGTAAGGGACATTTCAGAGACAGATGTAAAAAAAAAACACAACTTTTACATTCTGTCCCTGGTTTTACTGAGGCTGGCAACCCTGATGGGGCCCCCTAGTGGCATGGGGCCCTCGGGCAGTGCCCGAGTGGCCCAATGGTCAGTCTGCCCCTGTCTGCAACCACTGGAAGATTTTGAAATTTTACTTGGACTGTATTTATTTTGGACTGTTTTTGCTTTGTGCTCCTCTAAAGGACTGTTTTCATTGTCCGTGTAGGACGTTCTTAGTAATCTAATCATGTATTCAGTATAACCGCTGCACTTTCTCTGCACTTTTTCTGTATTTTTTCTGCACTTTCTCTGCACATTCTTTGCACATCCTTTGTGCACAAATCTTTTAAAGGGGCTTTTTATATAAGAGCTTTTTTGGAATTTTTTGCATTTTTGCACACTAGTGCACACCGACTGCTATTTTTGCACATAATATATATTATCTGCTGTACATGTTTATATTTGCTGCACAGTTGCTTGCACATATATAATCACTTTTATATATATACATTGTATCTATGGTATATTGAGCACAGTCACATTCTGGTATTTATATACACTTATGATTTTATAGTGGCACGTACACATGGTTTAGCCAGTACTGGAGAACTTTTACTTCTATTTTTTGAATTCTTATTAATATTTTTATTTTTCATTCACTGGCCACACGTTTATGTAGAATTTGGGCACAATTGTTTTCCTTCTCGTTAGAGTCACCTACCCCTAGTACCTCTGTGTAGCCCGCTTTGGATATAACTCTATAAGAAACATCTTCTACAAAATCTTTCACTGTGACCTCCTGTGTGTGGTGATAACTATTACTTACCTGGAATTTTTTCTACTCTGCTCACATATATAGGGTTTATACACACATTTTATTTAGCTATGATAGGTAGCGCCTAGGCCTCTCCCTTCCTTATTTAATTTTCTTAACCTACAAAGTAGTCTGCTAGTCTACTGCCGTCTATAGAAGTCTGTGCATCAGTAAATGTCACCAACAGAATAATAAATATTGGTACAATGTAACACATGCATGTCAAGCTGGAGATCAGAGGATCCAATATACATGATGTCTCAAACATGTGATCTAGAAAATATATACATTTACATGCCACATGTCACATAGCGAGCAAACCCCTGACATATAAGTCCCAGCCAGGCAGTGTTTGCCTTAGAAACATAAAACAATATGTTGGTAATGTATACATCACAGCTTATAGGAGGTTTTATGAGCAGATTACTATAGATAGATATCACATGAATGGGTTGATAAGCCAGTGGGGGGGGGTCTTCTGCCATCCAACCTCCAAAAATAACATGCTCCACATGAAGAAAAATGATGGGTTCATAAGCGGGGGTGGGGGGTGGGGGATGTGCTGCCGTCCTACCTCTGAAAAACATTCCTGAAACTGATAAGAGAGGCTGCTGCCATCTAACCTCCAAAGTAGTCTGGTGCCGTCTATAGAAGTGAAGTGTGCATCAGTTCAGCATCGGCTCAGCTCAACTTCCTCTCATGCTGGACTGAGAAGACGAGTGCCAATGTCACTTCCTGGAGTGACGTTGTAGCGCTGCTCAATGCATCTGAGTCTATGCGCTGAACTCGCCCGGCCAGTCCCTCACGCCAGAAGCTGTGGCGTGATCGACCGCGCCACAGAGCGAGTTTTTTGGGGGCCAATGAAGCGCCTCGTCTGCAATCTCATGATTGCATCGATGTGGCGCTTCCTGTATTGCACTGCGCCCGGCGCCGGGACACAGTGCACATAAGGAAATTTTTAACTTTTTTTTTTTTTAAAGGGACATGTTTAAAAAAAAAGTTTTTTGTTTTTTTTAAACATTTTTTTTGTTGACTGCCTGAGGGGGAGGGGGGGAGGGGGCGGCGATCAGGCATGGAATTCAGTCCCAATTTAGGTCTTTAACTATGGATAGGTTTACAACCCCCCTACTTCAAGGAATTGTTGAGCGTACGCAAGGGAAAGGTTTGATTTCCAAACTATATATTAAATTAGGGGAAAAGTTCCTAAGCGGAAAAGGGCCTGATAAGTGCAGGGAGGGCTGGGCTAGGGATATAGGACCGATAACCCAGGAACAATGGGGAAAGATTCTAGAACAAGAGAGCTTGGTTTCAATATCTCCATCACAAAGGGTGTCCCATCTGCTCTTTATTTACAGGGCATATTATACCCCCCAAAATTTTTTTAAATTTGGTAAGATATCCAGGGACGAATGCCCCAGATGCAAAGCACCAGGGGATCTTCTCTATATGGTATGGAAATGTCCAAAACTTTTTAGGTACTGGATTGAGATAGTTGAGGGGATAAATAGGACTTTTAAAACCACTCTGAAACCTGAGGCTAAGACTTGCCTCTTAGAAATTTTGGAGGAGGTCAGAATTCCAGCTAGGACTAAGAGATGTTTATACCAGGCTAGGTAGCTGATAGCCCTGAACTGGCAGTCCAGGCTTCCTCCCTCCTCAAAGTCATGGGTTGGAACCATGAATGCAATGATCTGGTGCGAGAGGGCGATGTATGTTAGGCAAAACAACTTAAGGAAATTTGAGGACCTGTGGAGGCCCTGGCTGAACAAGGTGGGTTGAACCCGTTATATGGGGCCTGGGGGCATCCCGAGCCCTCGCTCCGCTGGCCCTTCACCCGGGGGGCTGGGGGATCGGGGGCGGGAGGGAGTGTGCGGGGAGAGTGTCCCCATGGCTCTCTCCTTTGGGCTCAGGATCCTGAGGGCATGGGAAGCCCCTCTCCTCTCGCGCCTGTGGCGTCTCCACTACCCCGACCAATTAAGAAATATTTTCTCCGGAATGGGGTACCAGCAGTGTGCATTTGGGGGGTGGGTTAGGGAGGGTAAGGGGTTTGAAAAAGGTAAACTGCTGGTTGCAAGCTGAACAGTGGAGCCTTGAGTGGAGTGTCAATAAGTATTGCTTTTTGACTGCTGGTGACTGCTGGGTTGCATTTTTAGGTTCTTTTGGGGCTTTTTTTTGTAGCTTTTTAATACCCTTTTCTGACACTTTTTAAATAGTGGTGTTTTTTTTAGTTTTTTTCCTTTCCTTCCTTCAGCCTACTAATTAAGGGGAGGGTTTAATTGGGCACAGGTGCTTGAGGTCTATATAAGTTTGGGTAGAACTCATGTGAAATTGCCAAACTGCTGGTTGCAAGTTGAACAGTGGAGCCTTGAGTGGAGTGTCAATAAGTATTGCTTTTTGACTGTTGGTGACGCTGGGTTGCATTTTTAGGTTCTTTTGGGGCTTTTTCTTGTAGCTTTTTAACCACTTGACCACTGGGCACTTAAACACCCTTAATAACCAGACCAATTTTCAGCTTTCGGTGCTCTCACATTGAATGACAATTAATCAGTTATGCAACACTGGACCTATATTAAATTTTTGTCCTTTTTTTTCACACAAATGGAGCTTTCTTTTGGTGGTATTTAATCACCGCTCGTGTTTTTATTTTTTGTGCTATAAAAGAAAAAATACAGAAAATTCTGTAAAAAAATGAATTTTTCTTTGTTTCTGTTATAAAATTTAGCAGATTAGTAATTTTTTCTTCATAAATTTTGGCCAAAATTTATACTACTACATATCTTTGGTAAAAATAAGTACAAATTGGTGGATATTATTTGGTCTTTGTGAAAGTTATAGAGTCCACAAGCTATGGTGCCAATATCTGAAAATTGATCACACCTGAAGTACTGACGGCCAATCTCATTTCTTGAGACCCTAACATGCCAGAAAAGTACAAATACCCCCCAAATGACCCCTTTTTGGAAAGAAGACATTCCAAGGTATTTAGTAAGAGGCATGGTGAGTTTTTTTAAGTTGAATTTTTTTCCCACAATTCTTTGCAAAATCAAGATTTTTTTTACTTTTTTTTTTTCACAAAATTGTCATATTATCAGTTTATTTCTCACACACAGCATATGCATACCACAAATTACACCCCAAAACACATTCTGCTATTAATATAGATAGTTATTGGGGGCTATTGGCGCTACCTTCAAGTGATAGTTGTACTACTAGACCTCCGGTAAGTGACCAGTATCAATATGCAAATCTAATTTGGTAATATAAGTACAGACCTTTCCCTATTCTTTATATGTATATATCTATATATATAGCTATACTGATCGTATATATATATATATATATATATATACTAGTGGCACCAATAGTGTACGTCTACCATACACCTATAATAGCCTCCACAAATGGGTACAGAACTGTGTATAAGAAAACTTCAGTTAAAAACCTTATCCAAGTTCAAAGAGGTGTGCAGATATACCAATAGGGAAATAAAGAATATAAAAGAGAGTATAAAGAAACAGATGAATAAAAATAAAACACACAAAACTAAAAACCTTTGGAGTGATGTGTGAATAATTGTGATTAATTCCTCTACATGTAGGAATATAACATAAAGAATCGTTATATTTAATATTTATACTAACTCCCCCTATGAATAATATTCTCAGTCGATAGTGGTGCAGTGTAGACCCTATGTGAACTTATTACTATAAGTACCAGCTGATGTGAATTAAACCAAGGATTGTATAAGTCAACAACCCCTACATAGGTGATACCTATAAAGGCAAACAATACATATATATATATATATCTAAAAGCAAAAAAGTGTCAAAAAGCAGAGGTTATATACCACAAAGAATATACCACAAACAATATATATGTGCCCTAATATGTGAACCTTGTATCGATAATGAGAGCTACACTGGGGTTTACAGTGACCGTCCCATCCACATATAGCAGATAGAACAAATGATAAGTGAAAGATACAGAAAAATAGAAAATTAAAAAGGTAAAAAATGCAAAAATTGCAGTGGGAAAAAAATAGGATAAAGTGAAAATAGTCCACAAAAATTCTTCTGATAAACGTCCAACAGTGTGTAAGATTCCAACTCAGAAAAAACAAGAAAGGTGACTTTCGTGATCATATAATTTTCTTTAGTGACTTCCGTGCTTGTTTCCCCTTTTGGGTCCCCACTCACCAGATCCACGTACCCCCTAGGAGGTTGCAAGCGTATAGGTTCTGCTCCGCTGTGTGCTGTTGAGGGTTCCACCTGCCAGCTATAACCTCCACACTCTGCCCCAGGATTTGGTTCTTCGTGCAGGAAAAGGTCTTTGCCAGGTGCGATAATTCCTCAGAAAGGAGAAAAACCAGCTTTCATGGTATAGTATGTCAGGTACCCAGGAGACAGGCTATTATTCAGGGCAAACCTTTTTACCACAGATACTCTTTGAGTCTTTTTGAAGTTTGTTAGGTGGTAATAAAAAAAAAAAAAAAACACCATAAAAATGAAAATTATATATTACTTTATTACAAAGTTACAGAAAAAATACAAAAAACTATATTATAAAAAAATTGTTTCACAATAAAAAATTATAAAAATAATAATAATCAAATAGCAGTACCACACACTTTAGTCAGTAGGGGACATGGCACATATGCCTAAGGACACCGTAAAAAATAAGTTCCTATTATGCAGGTATTAAGAGAGAGATGCTAGTATTAACACCTCACTGGAGCCCCAGTGAAGGTGTACATAAATGGAGACTAGCCCTCCTACTCTCTATATGCACTGTATCCCCAGAGAACTTGCTTAATACAGAGCACCAGTGTGGGTAAAAAATTAAAATAAAGGTTAAAATTAAATTTAAGAGCAAAGCCAGTAAAGGTAACTATAAGGATGTGGGAGAACCCCAATATCCAACGAGCCTTAGTACTGGTAAAACTAAGTGTCCGGCTTCCAGAGAACCTCGCGGGCGAGCGGCGTGCATTCCAGCTGCGCCTCAGCGGGTAAGACAAGCTGGAAGTGACGTAATGTGCGCGGTGACTCTGACATGATTCTGCTATTACTCCCGAGTACGGCGATACCACATGTATGAGACTTTTACACAGCGTGGCCACATACAGAGGCCCAACATGCAGGGAGCGCCATCAGACGTTCTGGAGCACCCAGGGCAATTCTGACATTTCTCTCCTACATGTAAAAATCATCATTTATTTGCTAGAAAATGACATAGAATCCCAAAACATTATATATATATGTTTTTTTAGCAAACACCCTGGAAAATACAATGGTGGTCGTTGCAACTTTTTATCTCGCACAGTATTTGCGCAGCAATTTTTAGAATGCTTTTTTTTGGAAAAAAACAGTTTTGTGCTTAAAAAAAAAAAACACAGTAAAGTTAGCCCAATTGTTGCATAATGTGAACAATGAAGTTACGCTGAGTA
Organism: Lithobates pipiens; assembly: GCF_037356315.1. NCBI lineage: Eukaryota > Metazoa > Chordata > Amphibia > Anura > Ranidae > Lithobates > Lithobates pipiens. The sequence goes on from NW_027507687.1 coordinate 726,414, forward strand.
AATAGATACCTAATATGTCACTCTTCAAAATTGCACACGCTTGTGGAATGGCGCCAAACGACGCTACTTAAAAATCCCCATAGGCGGCGATTTAATTATTTTTTACTGGTTACATGTTTTGAGTTACAGAGGAGGTCTAGGGCTAGAATTATTGCTCTCGCTCTAACGTTCGCAGCGATACCTCACATGTATGGTTTGAACACCGTTTTCATATGTGGGCGGGACTTACGTATGCGTTCGCTTCTGCATGCGAGCACATGGGGACAGGGGTGCTTTAAAAAAATATATATATATATTGTTCATTTTACTTTATTTATTTTAGTTTGACATTTTTTTCCCCAAAAATAAATTTTTTGATCACTTTTATTCCTATTACAAGGAATGTAAACATCCCTTGTAATAGGAATATGGCATGACAGGTCCTCTTTACAGTGAGATATGGGGTCAATAAGACCCCGCATCTCACCTCTAAGCTGGGAAGCCTGAAAAAACAAAACAAAAAAAAAAAGATTCTGGCTTTGATCGTATTGGCGAGTCGGTAGAAGCACCAGAGGGCGGCGGGATGTCTATGGCTGGGTATTGCAGGGTATCACCGACTATAGCTGGGTATGGCTGGGTATCTCAGAGTATGGCGTTGCAGAGTATTGCGTTACAGAGCATTGCAGGATATTGGCGGGTGTTGCAGAGCATTGCAGAGTGTTGCAGGGTATTGGCAGGTGTTGCAGAGAATTGCAGAGCATTGCAGAGTGTTGCAGGGTATTGGCGGGTGTTGCAGAGCATTGCAGAGTGTTGCAGGGTATTGGCGGGTGTTGCAGAGCATTGCAGAGTGTTGCAGGGTATTGGCGGGTGTTGCAGAGCATTTCAGAGTGTTGCAGGGTATTGGCAGGTGTTGCAGAGCATTGCAGAATGTTGCAGGGTATTGGCGGGTGTTGCAGGGTATTGGCGGGTGTTGCAGAGCATTGCAGAGTGTTGCAGGGTATTGGCGGGTATTGCAGAGCGTTGCAGGGTATTGGCGGGTGTTGCAGAGCATTGCAGAGCGTTGCAGGGTATTGCAGAGCGTTGCAGGGAATTGCAGAGCATTGCAGGGTATTGCAGGGTGTTGCAGAGTGTTGCAGAGTGTTGCAGGGTGTTGGCAGGGAATTGACATTGACATTGTCATAGTCCCCATGTGACATCAACCCATGTGACCAACCCATGTGACATAAAGCCATGTGACACCGCCCCTTGTCCCTATATAAGTGGCCGCGCAGCGCGGCCCTGGCATTGTGGCCGGAGAGATCGTCGAGTCAACATCTCCTGGAGAAGAAGGAGAAGAAGAAGAAGAAGAAGAACGGAAGGCGGCGGCGGCGGCGACAAAAGACCGGGCCACCGCCTGTAAAAGAGCTATAAGGCTTTCTTCCTCGCTGCCGGCCTCTTCTCCCGACTTCGGGGGTCTTGTCCCCCCTCTTCGGTTCTTCTGCCGAAGAACCGAAGAGGGGGGACAAGACCCCCGAAGTCGGGAGAAGAGGCCGGCGGCGAGGAAGAAAGCCGGACTCCTCTGCTAGCAAAAGAGCTACAAGAAGATAGCGGAGGAGTCTGGTGAGAAGACCCCCGAAGACGGAAGACCCCCGGAGCTGTGCAATAAAGTATTTTATCTCGTGTGTTGTGTTTTTTTTTGTACTTTTATTTTACAGGTGAATGGGTAGGGGTACATTGTACCCCATACTCATTCACATAGGGTGGGGGGCCGGTATCCGGGGGCCCCCTTATTAAAGGGGGCTCCCGGATTCCGATAAGCCCCCCGCCCGCAGACCCCGACAACCAACGGCCAGGGTTGTCGGGAAGAGGCCCTTGTCCTCATCAACATGGGGACAAGGTGCTTTGGGGTGGGGGGGCCGCGCGGCCCCCCCTTCCCCAAGGCACCCCCCCATGTTGAGGGCACGCGGCCTGGTACGGCTCAGGAGGGGGGCGCTCGCTCGCCCCCCTTTCCTGGCCGGCCGGGTAGCGTGCTTGGACAAGGGTCTGTTGTGGACTTGGGGGGACCCCCACGCAGATTTTTTTCGGCGTTGGGGTTCCCCTTTAAGTCCATACCAAGCGGTGGGGCCAGCGACGTCTCCTAAGCGGGCCCCGCCTACCTGGATACCCGCTCAAAATGAGCAGACTTTTCTCCGGGCGGGAAAAGTCCGCTCATTTCAAAAGTACGGCGGACTGGCATACACACGGCCAGATTGTCCGCCGAAATGCGAGTACGACGGACAGAATTTCGAAAAATCCGAAATTCTTAGTACGCCGCACTGCACGCTGAAAAAGTCCGCTGAAGCCCACACACGAGCGGACTGTCCGCTGAAATGTGTTTCAGCGGACTAAGTACGCCATACAGTCCGCTCGTGTGTATGCGGCATAAGTGGAACTGGTCCAAGTGGTGAGTTAAAAACCAGAGTAAGTGGAACTGGTCCAAGTGGTGAGTTAAAAACCAGAGTAAGTGGAACTGGTCCAAGTGGTGAGTTAAAAACCAGAGTAAGTGGAACTGGTCCAAGTGGTGAGTTAAAAACCAGAGTTTAAAACAGGAGGTAATAACAGGGGTCATAGTAGCTGTGTAGGGTGAATACCTGTGTGTCTGATTAGTGTGTGTGTGTGTGTATATATCGTTAGTACTTGTGTATTGTGGGTGCACGTTGGTCTGTGAGTACCTGTGTACTGTCTTGTTGAGTATTAGTGTCAGGAAGCTAGTTGTTAGGTAATTTGGACTGGGTATAATCTCTAATCCGCATTAAATTAATAGGTACGATGACTGGCGAGTGTGGAGAGGCGACTCGGTGTACATCTTGCGGCATGTATGCGTTCCTTGATCATCTGATCGAGGGTGAATACTGCTGTGCAAAATGTAAGCACATTGTTTGCCTGGAAGCCCAGGTTCTGAATCTGGGGAAGCAACTGTCAGCACTGAGAGGGGCAAGTGCCAGGGAGGCTGATCCAGGGCTGGAGCATCCCAATAAGTACGCTCCATTCAGTGACATTGGTGATCCCAGTCAGGGACCAGCACTGCTGGAGCTGAGGGATTCTCCTAGCTGCCAGGAGAAGAACTCCTCCAGTGAGAGTGGGGGGGGGAGCGAAGGGAAACGAAAGACAGATTCTGGGGGTAGGGGACTCAATTCTTAGGAGGACAGAGAGGCCAATCTGTAACAACAACCTGAAGTGCCGAACTGTATGTTGTCTGCCGGGCGGTTGGGTTCGGCACATCACGGATCTGGTGGACAGATTACTGGGAGGGGCTGGGGAAGACCCAGCTGTCATGGTGCACGTTGGCACCAATGACAAAGTCAGAGGCAGATGGAGTGTCCTAAAGAATAATTTTAGGGACTTGCTAGCTAAGTTGAGGAAAAGGACCTCCAGGGTAGTATTCTCAGGAATACTACCAGTACGTCGAGCCACACCAGAAAGGAAGAGGGAGATTAGGGAAGTAAACAAGTGGCTCAAAAGCTGGTGTAGTAAGGAGGGGTTTGGGTTCCTGGAGGACTGGGACGACTTCTCAGTCGATAACCGGTACTATAGAAGGGACGGACTGCACCTAAATGAGGAGGGTGCAGATCAGCTGGGATTAAGGATGGCCAAAAAGTTAGAGGGTTTTTTTAAACTAGGTGATGGGGGGGAGGGTTCAGAGATAGAGATAGTCAGCGTGGAGCATATTCCAGAGGGTAATATTGGGGGCATTAGTGGTAGGGTAACCAAAGCACATAAACCCAAGGTAAATATAGTAGCAAGTCCTAGTTGTAATCTTGGAACACCCAAAGAGGATAGTATGTGACCGGTCAAAATATATTAATACATTAAAATGTTTGTTCGCCAATGCCAGAAGTCTGCCAAGCAAAATAGGCGAGTTGGAAGCTCTGGTGCATCAGGAGAGCTATGATGTAATCGGTATTGCTGAAACTTGGCTTCATTCCTCACATGACTGGGCTATTAATATTCCTGGCTATGGAAAGACAGAGTAAAAAGGAAAGGTGGAGGGGTCTGTCTGTATGTGAGAAGTGATCTCAAAGCGAGTGAGAAAGAGGACCTGGTGGACGGAGAGTGTGATGAGTCTGAGGCATTATGGGTGGAACTGCATACAGATGCGCGTAGTTCAAAGTTAATCATTGGAGTTTGTTATAGACCACCCAATGTTAATGAGGAGGTGGAGACTCAGCTCCTTGCACAGATAGAAAGGGCTGCAAGGGCTGGGACAGTGATAAAATGGGGGATTTTAACTACCCAGAAATTGACTGGGGTAATGGCACTGCTGGGACAGTTAAAGGGCAAAAATTTGTAAACCTATTACAGGACAATTTTATGGTACAGTTTATTGAGGCCCCAACTAGGAATGATGCTCTGTTGGACCTGGTAATCTCAAACCATGCAGAACGTATTACTAATGTTCAGATAAAGGTACATCTGGGTAGCAGTGACCATAACATGATTTCATTTAATGTTAGCTGTAAGCAAAAATCACATACGGGAAAGATAAAAACACTTAATTTCAAGAGAGCAAAATTTCCAAGGATGAGGGCTTCTCTCCAGGACTTAGACTGGGAGAGAATATTGGCACCAATGGGCACAGAACAGAAATGGGAATTCTTCAAAAAGCTTGTTTGCGATCTCACGGCAAAGTATATTCCCATGGGCAATAAGTTTAAAAGGTTAAAAATAAAGCCGATGTGGCTCACGGCCAAAGTTAAAGCTATAAACTATAAAAAAAGAGCTTTTAAAAAATATAAAAATGAAGGAACGCTAGTGTCATTTAAATGTTACAAGGAATATAACAGAATATGTGAAAAGGAAATCAAGGATGCAAAAATTCTAAATGAAAGACAGATTACAAAAGACAGTAGGACAAACCCCAAAAAATTCTTCAAATATATTAATAGTAAAAAGGTTAAGTCTGAGCATGTAGGCCCTTTGCAAAATAATCTGGAGTGGGTGACTGGGGACAAAGAGAAGGCTAACTTATTAAATACTTTCTTCAGCTCTGTGTATACAAAGGAGCATGGGGGAGCTCATGTCCATAATGGGGGTGGTACTGCCGCAGCCCCAAATCCACAATGGCTCATAAGTGATATGGTCCAGAAATATTTGGACAGAATAAAGGTGGATAAAGCACCTGGACCTGATGGCATCCACCCACGGATCCTAAAAGAATTGAGCTCTGTAATTTCAAAGCCATTGCATCTAATTTTTAGGGACTCATTAATGACAGGAATAGTACCACTGCATTGGCGCAGGGCCAATGTGGTGCCTATATTTAAAAAGGGAACAAAGTCTTTACCAAGTAATTATAGACCCGTTAGTTTAACTTCTTTAGTTGGGAAGATACTGAAGGGATTAATAAAAGACCACATAGACGAGTTCTTGCAGGAAAAAAATATTTTGAGCAACAGACAGCATGGATTCATGAAAGACAGAAGTTGTCAGACAAACCTGATTTCTTTTTATGAGGTGGTAAGTAAAACCTTGGACAGAGGGGTGGCAGTGGACGTGATATATTTGGATTTTGCAAAAGCGTTCGATACAGTTCCGCACACACGGCTCATGTGTAAGGTAAAGTCTACAGGTTTGGAAACATCAGTTTATAGATGGATAGAAAACTGGCTAAAAGACAGAATTCAGAGAGTAGTGGTTAATGATTCTTACTCTGAATGGTCTAAGGTTATCAGTGGTGTACCCCAAGGTTCAGTGCTAGGACCCTTGCTTTTTAATATCTTTATAAATGATATTGGGTCTGGGATCAAAAGTAACATTTCCGTCTTTGCAGATGACACCAAGCTATGCAGTGCAATAACGTCCTTACAGGATGTCACCAATTTACAAGCCGACCTCAATGCTCTGTCTAATTGGGCGACTATGTGGCAGATGAGGTTTAATGTTGAGAAATGTAAAGTTATGCACTTGGGGGCTAAGAATATGCATGCATCATACAGGCTAGGGGGAGTACAACTGGGGGAATCCATAGTGGAGAAGGATCTGGGGGTTTTGGTAGATCATAAGCTCAATAATAGCATGCAATGCCAAGCTGCGGTTTCCAAAGCGAACAAAGTCCTATGTACTCCAGAGAGAGAGATATAATTAGAGAGATACATTTTGCCCCTGTTCAAATCATTAGTAAGACCTCATCTGGAATATGCCGTTCAGTTTTGGGCACCAGTTCTCAAAAAGGATATTGGGGAACTGGAGAAAGTGCAGAGAAGGACAACCAAACTGATAAGAGGCATGGAGGAACTCGGCTATGAGGAAAGATTAGAGGAACTGAATTTATTCACTCTTGATAAGAGGAGATTAAGGGGGGATTTGATCAACATGTACAAATATATAAGGGGTCCATATAGGGAACTTGGTGTCGAGTTATTCACTTTACAGTCAACAAAGAGGACAAGGGGGCACTCTTTACGTCTAGAGGAGAAGAGATTTCATCTCCAAATACGGAAAGGTTTCTTCATAGTAAGAGCAGTGAAAATGTGGAATAGACTCCCTGCAGAGGTGGTTATGGCCAGCTCAGTGGATTGCTTTAAGAAAGGCCTGGATTATTTCCTAAGTGTACGTAATATAACTGGGTACTAAAATTTATAGGTAAAGTTGATCCGGGGAAAATCCGATTGCCTCTCAGGGGATCAGGAAGGAATTTTTTCCCCTGCTTTAGCAAATTGGATCATGCTCTGCTGGGGTTTTTTGCCTTCCTCTGGATCAACTGTGGGTATAGAATTGGGTATATGGGCTGGTATGATATTTATTATATATATATATATATATTTTTTTTTTTGGTTGAACTGGATGGACTTGTGTCTTTTTTCAACCTGACTATGTAACTATGTAAATGCAATCTGAATTTTGTATATTGCTTTCTTGTTCATTGCCGGCATGTAACGGCGAATACCCTGTATGTTTTGTAATGGTGTTATTTAATTGTTGAAATTCAATAAAAAAGCAAATAATTAAAAAAAAATATGTTAAGCTTCCGTGGAGGCGCAAATCTGAGACCTTTGTCCAAAACAATCTTTTCCTCTTGAGATCATATCACACTACTTAGATTAAAAACCCCTTGACAGGTTATGTTCACCTCTGTTTTCGCTTCTCGACCCTCCTCCCTCCTCTAGACCCTCTTTTTCTCCGGGACCTCTTTTTCTGCCCTGGGGATCCTCGTGATTGGGACGAGAGTTAGTGTAGTTGATGGTAACCATACGGAGGTTGGTTGTACTCAACTTTAGGATACGGATAAATACTTTCATTAGGGTGATCACAAAGAGGGGAGTAGCAATTATAGGTGAATATAGGCGGATGGTTATAAGGAGAGGACTGATTATTATATTGATCATAAAATCTAGCAGGAGACCCACTATATTGTGGGCTATCTCTCTCATAGTGATTATAGTTGCCCCGATAGGGGCTATTACTTTTCCGACCACCTCCCGCATTCCGATTGTATATTATCTGCCCAAAAGTCATAAAAAATCCTTCTCAGTCTCCTGGACGTCCCATTATAAGTGGGATCAACTCCATTACCTCCAGAATTGGTAAATATATTGACTTTTTTCTCCAACCGTTGGTTAGAAAGACTCCATCTTTTTTGAAAGACACTAAAGATGTAATCAATCGTTTGTCTAAATTTAAGATCAAAGGTGAACTCATTTTGGCCACAGCGGACGTGGCATCCCTATACACCTGCATCCCCCATCATAGAGGGATGGAATCTGTACAGCAATTTTTGAGATGGGAACCTACTTTGATTGCATCTCAAGTTGATTTTTATCCTGGAGTTACTGGAGTCTGCAACTCAACACAACTACTTCTGGTTCCATGGCCGTTTCTATTCACAAGTGAGGGGTTTCCCCCAGTTTGGCCCACCTTTTCATGGCCAAGTGGGAAGAGGACATATTCTATTCTCTTGAAAGCCCCAGTTGAAACTGGGTCAGGTATATAGACGACATTCTCTTCCTATGGGCTGGCACTCCGAAATCATTAGAGGAATTTTTCTCGGTTCTCAACAAGAACGATAGAGGGATTGCTTTGACATTCCAATTCAGTACATCCAAGATTTGTTTCTTGGACCTTGTGATAGAAAAGTCAGAACAACAATTAGTTTTAAGTACCCATTTCAAACCCACCGATAGGAATGTGTTTATACCCATAGATAGTTGTCATCATAAAGTATGGTTAAACTCTATCCCTAAAAGTCAATTTCTACGGCTTTGCCAAAATTGTACAGATAACGATACTTTTAGGATACAGGCTGACATCTTAAGGTTGAGCTTTTTGGATAAAGGGTATAATCATGATGAGGTTGATAGGGATCTTTAGAAGGTTCTGAATACTGATTGTTCCCTGTTGTTGACTGATAGGCCTCGGAGGGAGGATGAAGCTAATTATAAGTGGTCCTTCCTCACCAGGTTTTCAACACAACTTAAACAGATAAAAGATATTTTTGAGAGACATTGGGGTATTTTGAGGAATGACAAAATACTTGGGCCTATCATTCCTAAGAGGCCCAGAGTCATATATCGGGGATTGCCCACCCTGAAAAGTAAAATTTCACCTTGTATTATCATCCCCTACTAGGCCAACTTTTTTCATAATTGGATAGGTTACTATCCATGTAAAAGGTGCCTTGTACGTCATCATAATATTTGTGGGCGCAGAACTACAAAAGAATGTAGATCGACAGCGACCAGTCGAACCTATACCCTTAAACAATTTTGTACCTGCGCCACAACAAATGTTGTCTACCTGCTGACTTGCCCTTGTGGCAAGCAGTATGGGGGCCGGACCATAAGATCATTTACCACAAGGGTTTCTGAACACATTAATCTGATAAAACTTGGAAGTATTAAACACACGGTTCCACAACATTATCGGCAGTGCCATGCCCATGATCCAACTGGAACTCAATTTCTTGTCATAGATAAATATATTGCACCTTGGAGGGGTGGAACTAACACTAGAGGCATGTCCAGACTAGAAACCTTCTGGATTTATGAACTACAAACGCATCATCCTCAAGGGATGAACATAGAACCAAAATGGTCTCCCCTATGCTCTATTTATAAAGGAATTAATATCCTATTCTAATATATTCAGGTAACGATTTCCAAATAGTTATATTTGTATATTGATTTTGTTTTATTATTATTTTAATATCGATATTTATATTTGTTTAAATTCATACCATTTTCAATTTGGGTAATGGCATCTATTTAAGACTATATATATATATATATATATATATATATATATATATATAGTTATTATTATTAAGTTAGCCATGTACTGTATGACAGTGACATTAGATCTCAAGAGAATGTTAATCATTATCAGGGCATGATATAAATAAAATCTCTTATATGTTTATATTTAGTTGTTTGTTTTTATTTATTAATCATCTTTTTATTATTATTATTATTATTATTCCGTACGTTTTTTGGCTCTGCGTAACTTCTGCATACTTTCAGCTATTAAAGCCATTCAACTTTTAAAATGCCCAGCTCTTTCAGCTGATGATGGGACTTCTTCAACTTTTTTTCTACTATTTATGCTTTTTAAAATATTAAGCTTTTTATCACTTTTTTAACATTGAAGTCAATGAGAGCATGCTTAAAATCTTCTTCCGCCACCAAAAATTTCAGCTCCTTCATACTTTCACCTACAGACGCCAAACAAACTTTAAAATGTTCACAAATTATTCAGCTATCTGGCTATAAATCTTCAGTTTGATATCTTTTACAGTTTTTGTGAAAAAGCTGTTTAAGTTTAGTGATCATTTCAGAAAATTTCATTAAATTTAGGGCTTTGTTGTCTGTTTTGTTTCCATCATTACCAAAGCTTTTATACACAGTGATGGGCAGTGGGGGGAGGCGGCTGGATCATCTGAGATTTCAGAGCCAAGGGGAGAGCACAGGCACACCATGTACTGATTTATGATAGAGGAATATGATGGGGCAGTATTGAGGGGGGCAGTTTTGATGGGGGCAATATGATGAGGCAGTTTTGATGGTGACAATATGATGGGGCAGTTTTGATGCTATTCAGCATTCCCACACATTTTCTCCAGGAAATGAATTTCTAGTTTTTAAACATTATATTCTTTATATTATGATTTTTGATTCTTGATTTATAATATATATTATTACAATGATATGTATTAATATTGTACACGATGACCCCGTTTGCAATGCAGCCATTAGGAGGTATAGCCTGCTGTCCATCGTTGACCAGCTGAGCTGTTTGATTATTTATTTTGGCCCGACATTTTTTGTGACCCAGTTGCTATGTAGGCTAAATGCGAGAGACGTACTTTGCAGACATTCTGTCCATTATTGATAGGTTTAGGGACTGCCTAATGTGTAGGTTCATGTCCGGCCGGCTCTATGAGAGATGTGACGTCTTTGGGTCATCTCTAGCTCCAAGCCTTGGCTTGAACCGAGGCTCTAGTTGGTTGGTAGATGAACGTTGAGCATCACGTTGGTAAAGCTGCTCAACACCAAGCCTCGTTCTGGTATTGAGGCTTGGATGTTGCCGCATCGGAAGTCATGTAACCTAGGCTCACTTTCATAGAGAGGCTTGGTTCCTGGATACTTCGTGATGCGGCCTCGCTGTGATAGTGAGGCTTGGCTATTAGCTGTATAAGCACATTGCCATTACTTTTTGGAACCAAAATGTAAAATTTTTTTGTGCACTTAGGACATAATGTATAGCCTATTATTTTGACATTTGACGATGTAGTTATTATGTCACTAACTTCTGGGTTTTTAACCGGAAGTGACATCAGGTAGAAGTATTTCAGCGTCATGTGCAAATTGGAGTCACCATTTCTTTATAAGCGATGCTGCTTGGGGGGTCCACAACCCAGATGATGACTCTGTAGTTGAAACGCATTGGGTGGACTCCCTTGCAGACATTGCCTTTATATGTATACACACTGATCATGTTCTTCTGAAATGTGAGTGTTTTATTTTTTATATTAAAAAACTTTTTCCTTTAAACAGTATCACACTATGCCAGTTCTTTATTTACATGGTCCTGTGCATGATACCAAGTTTTCCCCTTCCATTTCATGTTTCTGGAAATTATTAACTACTTGCTACTGATGGTCTGATATTGGAGACGAGACAGAGGACCTGCTATCTTTACTGGCCCGGTTTAATTGCATAAGCCTATTGAGACTTGGATGGCGTAAGCCCCGCAAGTTTACCCCAGTAAGTCCATACTATCTGGTAAGCATCCTCCATAATCACGGTGGTGGTCTCTTTATTTTCAAGAAGTTTTACTTAATAGTGGAATCTCTACACTTATCCATTGGAATATATTCTCACTTGGATTGTAATCGGATTCACACCTTGGAGAGTGTTTATGGACTAGTCACCATAATATTAATAATGAACTTTTTTTCATTTTCTTGCTGGATTCACTTATCACATATGGTTTATAATTAGCACTCTATATACATCTATGTTTCACATATATTTGTATTTATGTATTGCAACATAGCGCTACATTATTTCGTTTTTTTGTATTGCTAGCAGGTATTTGGGCTCATCCCGCTAAAATGCATTTTTTGGAACCCTAAACTGCTGGGGATGCTAGTAAAGATCTGATCAGATCTGATATTGATCTGTTCAGATATTATACCACTAAGGGAGGTGTATGCTTTGCTAATGAATGTTAGCGCTACTGGCACTAACTTGAAGCTGCCTGGGGCTGCGGCGCAGACTCTATCTGACCCTAAAACCTAATTGATATCAACCACCGGGCAATCAGGGGGTTAAACCTTTATTGGGTAATAAATGGGGGGTGCCCTGATGCTATAAAAGGCAAACTAACTAACCAGCGTTACCCGTAACACTTAGACGGTTATCACTGGTGAAAGGGTTAACTAGGGGCAATTGGGGGGTTAAAACCTTTTTTTAGGTAATATATGGGGGTACTCGACACTATATAAAAACCTGACGATGGAACCTAAATAACAAACTGGCTAACAAGCGTCACCTGTGACACTTATATGGTGATCACTGGTGAAAGAGTTAACTCTAGAGGCAATCAAGGGGTTAAAACCTTTATTAGGTTGTATATGGGGGTACCTGACACTATAAAAACCTAAAAAAAATAACTGGCTACCTAGCGGCACTAATGCAGCGATCAGAAAAACGATTGCTTAATGACACTGGCAAAAGGGGGTGAAAAGGTTACCTGGGCGCAATCATGGAGTTAAACCTTTATTGGGGGAGGAGTAGAGGGCTACCCTGGACCTAAAGGGGCCTAAAGCTAACTGCCCTGACACTTTTTACAGTCACAAATGACACTAAATGCAGTGATCAGTAAATAAATAACCACTGCAATCAGTGACACTGTGGCTGGGGGTACAGGGGGTGATCTGGGGGGATGATTGGGGGGTAGAAAGTGTGTCTATGTGTACCTGGTGTGAGTGCAGTGTTGTTCACTTACTAGGATGTCTTCCCTCCTCTGTGCTCCGGTCAAAAAGACTGACACGAGGAGAGTGACATCACTTCCTCCTGCCTGTGTTTACAGTTCACAGGCAGGGGAAGCTTCTCATTCGCCAGGAGCGATCGCGAGGGGGCGGCCTGAAATCAATGGGGGCCTCCTCATCACGGATCGCTCCTGAAGCAAAACGGACCGCCGCCGCCACCGGGGGGGGGGTCCAATCAGACCCCTCCACCCGCTGGAAGGCAGGCATGTACAGGTGCATGCAGTGCCTGTCCATGCCATTGTGCCAACGTATATGTACAGGCAGCAGTCCTTAAGTGGTTAAGGACGAAACTTCAGATTCCTGGGCATTGTACAGAAGCTTACTTTATGGCTGACTTTATTTCAGGTAGTAGCAGTAAAAAGTTTTGCGAGGACAGGATGGTGCTGGAAGATGTTACTTGGGGAGTTTCAGGGAACAATCGTAAATAGGGCTTCAACTTTGCTGTTCTTTGACACCGGACGGTAAGGGATGTGGAAGTTAAACCGAGCAAAGAACAGGGCCCATCATGCTTGCTAGGGTGTAAGATATTTATCAAACCTAAGATTAGTGATGGACGAACTTCCGACGGGACGTTTCGTGAACGTGGACCGCGCGATAGTTTGCGAACCGTAACGTTCGCGGCGGGCCCCATTGACTTCAATGGGAGGCGAACTTTGCAAACCTACAGGTCAAATTTGCAGCCACAAAATAATTACTAGCTGTGCAAACATAGTCCCACCACATGGCCAATGACATAACACATGTATGAGGTGAATCTGGGATCGACAACTACAAGCATTCTTTTTTTATATGTGAAATTGTTGTGACAATTCAGGACTGTGGAGCGCATGAATGCAATGGAGGAGAGGGAAGGTCAGAGTAGGCAAAGAAGAGGGTGCAGGAGATGATCACCAGCAGCGTGACATACAGCAATGACACCTGCACCGTGATAGAGAGCGCTGACACCAGCACCGTGATAGAGAGCACTGACACCAGCACCGTGATATACAGCACTGACAGCAGCACCGTGATAGAGAGCACTGACATCAGCAGCGTGATATATAGCACTGACACCTGCACCGTAAGCAGCCCCAGGAGGAAGTCAGCATAGGACAGGGATGGTGGGAGCCCCTCATAATGAGCATAGCACAGGGATGGTGGGAGCCCCTCATAATGAGCATAGCACAGGGATGGTGGGAGCCCCTCATAATATGCACAGCAGAGGCACAGCCCCAGGAGGAAGTCAGCACAGCACAGCACAGGGATGGTGGGAGCCCCTCATAATAAGCAGCCTCAGGAGGATGTCAGCATAGCACAGGGATGGTGGGAGCCCCTCATAATAAGCAGCCCCAGGAGGAAGTCAGCACAGCACAGGGATGGTGGGAGCCCCTCATAATGAGCATAGCACAGGGATGGTGGGAGTCCCTCACAATATGCACAGCAGAGGTACAGCCCCAGGAGGAAGTCAGCACAGCACAGGGATGGTGGGAGCCCCTCATAATAAGCAGCCCCAGGAGAAAAATGACACCGCTCAACCTCTTCAAACAGGAGGGTACGGGTATATAGTACGGTGTGCTTTTTTTGGACAAGAAAGTGAGCCAAATGAAGAAAGAAGGTCTGTGTGCTCGATTAAAAAAATTGTTTATAGACATATACATGGTCTACTGGTCACATGTGTTGAATTCCTCCGAGACCCATGCCTCATTCATTTTTAGAAATGTGAGGTAGTTAACACTGTCGTGAGCTAGGCGAGTACGCTTATCGGTCACGATCCCCCCTGCTGCGCTGAATGTCCTTTCGGACAGGACACTGGACGAGGGGCAAGCCAACAGTTCGATTGCAAATTGGGCAAGCTCTGGCCAGAGGTCAAGCCTGCCCACCCAGTAGTCCAGGGGTTCATCACTCCTCAGAGCGTCCACATCGGCCGTTAACCCGATGTAGTCGGACACCTGATGGTCTAGGCGTTCCCTGATGCTGGATCCGGATGACACCTGTCGATGGGTCGGCTGAAAGAATGACCTCATATCTGAAGTCACCAACACATCTTCAAACCGGCCTCTTCTTGCAGGCGCTGTTGGATTGGTACCCGCAACTCCTTCTCTGGGAGTGGGAATTGCTCCTCTGCCAGCGCACGCAAAAGCAGAATGCAGCATTTCTCGAAGCAAGGCCTGGGAGTGCTCCATTCTGACAGCCCTCTGTGACGGCGGTAACATTTCCGCCATTTTGTGTTAGTACCGTTGGTCTAAGTACGTTGCCACCCAGTACTGGTCCTTGACCCTTATGCTTTTTATACGGGGGTCCCTATTAAAACACTGGAGCATGAAGGTCCCCATTTGCAGTAAACTGGAAGTGGTGTGGTGGCCTGGCTCCTGCTCATCATCCAGGATAATGTCGTCCTCTTCATTCTCCTCTCCCCATCCATGCACAACAACAGGGATCCCAGAAAGGTTTAAAGCATGCTCTTCTTGCTCCTCCTCATCCGCCCCGACACCATCCTCCTCTGACTCCTCTTCAGACTCCTTGTTAGGTACCTGGGTGGTGAGCCTGACTTGGTGGAAAGAGACCTCTCTTACGGCTCTAGTTCAAGTCCCCGTGGAGTGGGAACAGTGGGACAAGAGCACAGCGGGGTAGGAGCGTATGGCCGGATGCAGCAGCGGATGCAGGAGAAGCGGAGATCCTCCAGATGCAGGAACCTCAGGAGCAGATGGCAGCAGACGATGGTTGACAAAGCTGACTGTGGCGGTAGAGTAGACGGCCAGAGGACTTGAAAGGCTGCAGCAGGTCCAGGAAGGTCTTAGAGCAGGGTATATGCAGGACAGACAACAGGCAGGAACCAGCAGGGAAAAGGCAAAAGGAGCAACGTTAAACAGGCAGAAGTTCAGCAACGGTGGTCAGTCCGAGACAAGGTCAGGCAAGCCGGGATCGGGACAGGAGAGAGCAGCGAAGTCAGACAGGAGCCGGGTCAGATAATCAGGTGGACTACTAGGCAGAAAACAGGTTGCTTCAGGTAATAGCTGCAGACGAACAACACAGAACATCTGCAGCTGTACCTTTAAAAAGGGCCACTGGCGCCAATCGCGTTAGCGCGCACACGTGCGCGTGCGCGTCGCGCGCATGTGAACGGTGTGCACGTGCGCCTGGGGCGTCCAGTGGCACGTGCGTCCGTGCCGAAGTCCGGGCCGACCCGCGGCGCGAGTGGCGATCTGCTCGCACAAAACGAACGGAGCCCTGACATTGCCCCCCCAACAAGGGGCAACCTCCGGGTGCCCCTAAAGACTCTCTATTCAGGCGTGCACGTGCACCTGGGGTGTCCGGTGGCACGTGCGCCCGTGCCGAAGTCCGGGCCGACCCGCGGCGCCAGTGGCGATCTGCTCGCACAAAACGAACGGAGCCCTGACATTGCCCCCCCCACAAGGGGCAACCTCCGGGTGCCCCTAAAGACTCTCTTTTCAGGTGTGTGGAAAAGAAGGCCCAAATTAATCTGTCAGCATGCAGGTTAACAGCAGGTTCCCAAGAATTACTCTCCGGGCCATAGCCCTTCCACTTAATCAAGAACTGACCTTGTCCCTGCCGTCTTCTGAAGTCCAAAATGGCCTCAACCTCATATTCTTCTTTTCCATCAACAAGACCAGGCTCGACTCTGCAACACCTGGGGGGGAAGATGACGTAGGGACGTTCTGCTAGGGGGAGGGGCTCTGAGGAGGCTGCCGGAGAGGGCGTGCGGAAGTGAAATAGCGGTACAGCCAGAGGGTGAGAGGCTTCGGCAGACCCGCTGAACTGAAGTATTTATTGCTGAAAACATCGTTCGAGACCTCTCCGGCACCCGTCCACCAGCTGGCCAAGCGAACAGGCATCGCTGACGAGGACTTTCTGTCCCTCGCTCTTCACCCTCCGCTCCCCCCCCCCCCTCCCATTATACCTCCTCCGCACAGGATCTCAGTGGAATGCTGGAGGGATATATGTGACAAGCACGGAATACAGAGGCAGAAAAGAGACCAGCACACAGAGGAACAACCCTCACACTCAGATAAGTCCAGCTGATATCTTGTAGCTCACTCTGGTTAATCTGTTTAGGACTCCAGCAGACTGTCAGACTGTGATTTATTAATTTAGTGCCGTTCAACAGTAAAGGAAGGAGACGGTTGGAAGTATAATAGCCTGGAACATCACTAAGAAGGCTTTACAGATGGACTTTTAAATGTGACTGTTTATTTGTAGCCACTGGGCTGGTGAGATTGGCAGCCGCAGAGGGATTTCTCGCTTGAAAGTTGTTTTGTACTACCCTAATTGTCTGCAAAGTAGCACATGTTACTGATGGTTAAAGCTATTGAGTGGTTGCAGGCTAAGGAAGGGGAGTATGAGAAACTAGCTGTGAAACCCTCCTATTGGCTGTGAAAACCTTCCTAGTTGCCGGTAAATAGTCACCATAGAGATGTTTAAAAAGAGGCTACTAGGCTGAAGTCATTTTGATATACTGAGGAAACAGACACGTGTAGTAGTGTCTGTGTAATTTTCATTAGCTGATAAGAACCATCACTACATGAATTATAAACATACATGAATTATTTAATTTATTTAATGGTCTGCTGATACGATAGTAACAGAAAAGGAACCATACAAATGATAGAACAGCTTGGAAATTCCTCTTTCTGTTTCTCAGTAGTAAGCAATAGATCATCTATAGAGATCGCCAGCATGTACGCACCCGACATCTAACTCCAGAAGAAGTATGACTAATTGTACAATGGTTATGATCGGCCGGGGACATTAGGCATGGTGCAATAGTGGGAAAAATCCCTACTGCTGATATTTTAGAGTATTATAAAGTATAAAGTATACCTAGCTGATTGACTAGTCTGAGGAAATAACTGGCTGTAATCATTACATATGACATAATCGCCTAGAAATTCCACGGTGCGACTCTGTTGCAGGGCATTACGGTGGACTTATATAAGAGGTCACCTGGAATAAGAGGAACAACACCTAGATCTGATAAATCCACCACAGCGGATGCTTAACGAAGACTATAGGCTGGACAGTATCAGTGTGGTAATGCAGGAATAGCCTCGTCTGGTGCCGGCCCTGAAGGCTCTACCTACCTAGGTATGAACTACATAATATCACTGGAGGGTTAATACAATAGCAAAACGCAGGGAACAGTATGAACGGTATAACAACCTGGGAAACCCCCTGGTAGTGGGTAAATGGATTGTTATAGCTGAAGCGCGCAGGTGGTCATTAAATATAGGTCCCCGCCTCGCAAAAGAAGCTGCGAAGATACAACAAGACAAAGGGGTCATAAGAAGACTATCAAACTGGGGAGACGACCACGGGAGATAAAAAAAAAAAACATCATGAGCAGAACCGCAAAACAAACCGTTAAGGGAGGCGGCCCTAAGACTCCAAAAAATAAACGTACTGAAAGCACTATAAAACAATATATGAACCAAGGAGCTAGTCTGAAGGGCGAAGGGGAGGATAAGCAGACCTCTAATCCGGAGGAGAGCAGCGGGATGGATAAAAAAATAGAGGGAACTTCAGATCAATCTAGAGAGGAATTGACAACAGAGAGTGAACCAGAATTAAGTAAATGGGAAGATCAAAGATCGGATGACAACGGGTTAACAAAAGAAGTGATGAGGGAGATGCTCTCAAAATGGGAGAATGCCATAAAATCAGAGATAAGTATGTTACGAAGCGACTTGGGACATTTATTAATAAGAGTCGAGGCCGCAGAAGAAAAAATCAATACACAAGCCCAGGAGCTTAACAAAGCGCAGGAACAAGCCAAAGTTATACGTCGAAATCAGAGGAGAATTCTCTATCGACTCGAAGACCAAGAGAATAGAATCAGAAGACAAAATCTGAGAGTAAGATTTGTCCCAGAAAATAAGAGAGAAGAGCTAAGGGAGATCATAGAAGATATATTCCGACCAATAATAGACAGAGGACAAGAAGCATTCCCCAAGATTGAGAGGGCGCACCGGGTTGGGAAGAAAAAGCCAGACGAGATAGGAAGGTCGCGGGACATTATTGTTAGATTTGAACACTATGAAGACAAGGCAGAGATCTGGAGAAAATTAAGGGGGAAAACCCCATTAAAATACGCTGAAAAATAAATACAAATTTTCCCAGACCTAGCGCCTGAGACTTTGGCTAGAAAGCGCCTTTTAAAACCACTGCTGGAACAGTTGAGAGCACAGAACATCAGATACAGCTGGGGGTTCCCGGCATGTCTGTTAGCATTTAAAGATGGAAGAACTGCTAAGCTGAGTTTCCCAGAGGAATTAGGGGATTTTTGTGAAAAAATGGAAATTCAAATTCCAACCCTTCCAGGTTGGCTGGATGAGATGGATGTAATACTATGAGAGCACAGTCGCAATATAAGGAGGGGTGGGGGGGAGATTGTCTGAGTGTAATGGCTGGACGGGAGACGGGTCCAATATCCCCCCTCTTTCTTTGGGAATACACCTAAAGAGGGTGGATATTGAGGCCATAGGTAGAATCCCACCTTAGAACACCAAAGACTTGGAAATGGCCAAAGAACGTAGGCCTATTGACAAGTCGAGGGCCGATCAGTGGCTAAAAGAAGGGGGGTGGGTGGGTTGGGGCGGGGGGGGGGGGGTGGGAGGAGGGAAGGGAGGGTGTTGGGGTGAGGAGGGGGGGAAGGGGACATGTCAGAGGTAAAACCCTCCAGGAAAAAGAAAGCAAATTGGTCAATCAGATATGGATAACAAAAAAAAAGGATTTAAATTTTATGTCTTATAATGTCAAGGGGCTCAGTACTGTTAAAAAGAGGCACAAAATTCTGGCTGAACTGTCACAGTATCAGGCAGATGTGGTCTTCCTTCAAGAGACGCACATCCCACATACGTCTAAGATTAGGCTCCATTCTAAAGATTATCCAAGTTGGTATTACGGGGACACGATCACCAACAGAGCAAGAGGAGTCGCAATAGGATTCGGGAAAAATACCCGTTTTATTGTAGAGGGAAGAGAAACAGACCCAGAAGGAAGATATCTATTTCTAAAAGGCAGACTTGGCAGTACAACGTACACACTGGTCAATATTTATTCCCCAAATAAAAACCCCATAATATTTCTAAAAAGAATTTTAGCTAAACTACAGGATTTTAAATGTGGATATGTGGTTCTGATGGGAGATCTGAACTTCTGTTTGAACCCCGAATTGGATAGTACGTCCCGTGCACGGGGAGGGAGCAAAGCCCAAATGAAAAAGATTATTCAAGATCTGAACAAGAATCAACTAGTAGATGTTTGGAGAGTACAACATCCTAAAAATTTGGATTACACGTTCTTCTCTCCGGTGCATGGTGCGTACTCCAGGATCGACTATATTCTCGTGGAGCATAGAGCTCTTGAAACAGTTTTGGAAACAAGCATAGAAATAATAACACAATCAGATCACGCTCCAATAAAAATGAAGATACAGATCCCTGGATATAGTAAAACAGCCACTAGTTGGCGGTTAAATGATGAATCAATCCGAGACAAAGAGGGGGGAGAAGTAGTAGGAAGAGAATTAGAAAAGTATTTCTCAATCAATGATACTGTGGGCATCTCTGGACAAGTCCTGTGGGATGCCCATAAGGCATATATCCGTGGGATCCTGATAGCTAGAGGTACACAAAAAAAAAAAGGAACGGGTCGAAAGGATTAACAAACTTAGCGAGGAAATCCGCAAGATAGAACAACAACATAAACTGAGTATCGCGGATAAGAAGATATATCAAAATCTACTAATTAAAAGGGGAGAACTACACGGGCTAAGAGAACAAGAAACAAAAAAATACCTCAATCAACTAAAGAAAATAAGCTACCAAGAGGGGAACAAACCCACTAAATACCTGGCCAATAGACTTCAAAAGAAAAAAGCCATCAACTACATAGAGAAAATACAAACAGAACACGGGGACTTGGTGTATACGTCAAAGGAGGTTGCAGAAACATTTAAAACATACTACGAGAGATTATATGCCATAAAAAATAAGAAGCTGGAAAAAGGGGGGGACATAAAGAAAATTGATAGATACCTTAACAACACGAGACTTTCTCAGATAGGGGAAATAGATCAAGAAAACTTAGATAGCCCCATAACAGTAGCAGAAATAAACAAGGTATTGGCAGATTCAGCTCTGGGGAAGAGCCCAGGACCGGACGGATTAACAATCTACTATTATAAAAGGTTCAAGGAAATCCTGGTACCGGAACTCTGCAGGTACATGAATGGAATTGGGGAAAGATATGATATAAGTAAAGAGGCATTGTCTGCCTCCATTACTGTCATATTAAAGGAAGGGAAAGATGAAACCAAATGTGCCAGTTTTAGACCAATTTCACTTTTAAATGTAGATATCAAATTATTTGCAAAGGTACTGGCCAATAGGATGAAGACAGTAATGAACCTCCTGGTACATCCGGACCAGGTTGGGTTTGTGCCAGGTCGAGAGGGAAAAGACAATGTGGTTAGAACCCTATTATTGCTATCTCAAAGGGAGGAGACGGAACCCCCGGCCTTACTACTATCAACAGATGCCCAAAAAGCCTTTGATAGGGTTGACTGGGGATTTATGTTCCAGACAATAGAAAAAATGGGTATTGGCCCCAGGATGGCCAGGTGGATCAAAACATTGTATCAACATCCCACGGCGACTGTAAACATTAATGGGTTACCCTCCCCTCCCTTTGAGATGGAAAATGGGACTAGACAGGGCTGTCCACTCTCGCCCCTCCTCTTCGTGCTCTCATTGGAACCCTTACTTTCGACGATTAGAAACAACCTAGAAATAAAGGGAATTATGGCGGGTCAGGAAGAGCACAAGCTCGCTGCATATGCAGATGATGTGCTATTCTATATTAGCAATCCCAAAAGTTCATTATTAAAAGTAATAGAGGCCCTTGAAGATTATGGGAAAATATCAAATTTTAAGATTAATCAAATAAAATCAGAAATCCTTAATATAAACGTTAGCAAACAGGAAGAACAACTAATCCAGGGAAAATGTAATTTTAAATGGGCAAAAGAACTGAAATATTTGGGAATAAAACTAGCACGTACGTTGGATAAGATGTTTCACTTAAGCTATATCCCATTATTAAACGAAATCAAAGCGGAACTTAGGAAGGTAGCTAACGGATCTATATCTTGGCTGGGCCGAATAAATGTATTTAAAATTTTCATCCTTCCCAAAATATTATATAAATTCCAGATGCTACCGATTAATATACCCAATAGCTACTTTTTAAAATTAAATTCATTAATGAGTAAATATATTTGGAACAATAAAAAACCCAGGATCTCCCATAGGGTATTAAAACAGGAGAAAAGGAAAGGGGGACTGGCAGTTCCTGACCTGTTCTATTATTACCAAGCAGTCTTAGGGCCGGTTCACACTGCGGGCGATGCGAGGCGACACCGACTTGCCTCGCCGCGACCTGCCGCGACCTCAGCGGCGACTTGCAAATGACTTCTGTATAGAAGTCAATGCAAGTCGCCCCGAGGTCGCCCAAAAGTAGTACAGGAACCTTTTTTCTGAGTCGGAGCGACTCGAGTCGCTCCTTTCAGAACGGTTTCATTGTACAGAACGGGGGCGACTTGTCAGATCGCGGCGAGGCAAGTCGTGTCGCCTCGCATCGCCCGCAGTGTGAACCGGCCCTTATTGTCTAGAATAGTCGAATGGAGTAGGGGAAAAAGGAATGAAAAAAGGTGGGTGAATCTTGAATGTATATATAGTAAGGTACAACTTAGGGAGATGATATGGAATCCCCCGAAATATAGGGCACTGGATATAAACACGAATGAGCTGACACGGAAGGCACTTAGGATTTGGGATGGGGTATATAAAAGAGTAAATGGACACTATAACTCACTGATGATAGTTTTAAAAAAAAAAGAATACTTCCCCCCAGGTAAAAAGGAGATAGCGGGGAACTGGATTAAAAAAGAAGGGTCACAATTAAACAATATAATTAAGAATGGCAAACTTATTTCACTTGAAGAATTAGTACGCACTGGATTTATGGTGAACGATAGATGGCGATATCTCCAACTGGCCCACTTTATACAAAGACTGCCTCAGCCACCTAGAGTCGAAAATGAATTCACAGGGCTAGAGCAACTTTGCAAAGCAGACCGACCTAAAGGTACAATATCAAGGATATATAAACTGCTGATATTGGCCAACCAGAAGGAGATACCGCCATATATAAAAAAATGGGAGCAGGAATTAGGGTCACGAAAAGGTCAAGAGACGATAAATAAAATACTGAAAATAACACATAGTTCGGCAATAGATAATAGGACAGCCGAGATGAATTACAAACTCATCTCGCGGTGGTATAACACTCCAGATAAAATGGGTAAATACCAACAAGGTACAACGGCTGAGTGTTGGCGAGGGTGTAAAGTTACAGGAACAATGACACACCTATGGTGGGATTGTGCAAAAATTAAGATATATTGGGAAGAGATCCTTCAAAGGATAAAGGAAATAACTCAAACAACTATAAAACCGGAACCCTGGATAGTGCTTTTTCACGGGACCGAGGGGGGAATTAAACAATACCAAGATACAATTATTCCACATCTCTTAAACGCCGCAAAAAAATTGATTCCCAGGAAGTGGCATGAGGTTGAATGCCCAATGATATGGGAATGAGTAGACGCAGTAGAGGGAATAATCAATCATGAAAGTCTATGTATGAATGATGAAGATGAAAGAGTAGCATTTGAAAAAAAATGGAAAGGATGGAAAGAGTTTAAACAGAATTGGAGCTATGCAGCACAGCTGAGACCTAAAAGATAGGTAGTAGAGGAAGATAACTAGAAGAGGAACACCACTGACATGGCGGGGTTGGGGGGGGGGAGCTTAGGTAGAGGGTAAATAAAGTATAAGAGGATGGGCGATGAAATAAGTTTTACTTTTTATAGCGAAGAAATGAAGTTATCTCCGAAATCCATTTATATTTAAAAAAAAAGAAAAAAAAAGTGGGATTAAATAAACGATAGCTACAATGATGTGAAAATAAATACGAGACAGTGATGAACGTAAAGTTGATTCTAGTCTCCTTGATGATTCGCTGACGTGGCTAATAAAAAAAAAAGAAAAAAAAAGAAAAAAACAAGACCAGGCTCAGGCGGTCTTGTTCCTCTATCAGGAAAGGGGTCAGGCACAGAAGGTTTAAGCAGAGATACATGGAAAACCGGGTGTATTTTCATGGAATCAGGTAAGGATAGTTCATAAAACACTTCATTAATCCTCCTCTTAACTGGAAACAGCCCCAAAAATTTAGGTGCCAGTTTCTTGGAAGGACAGGCTAATTTCAGGTTAGAAATTGAAAGCCATACCTGATCCCCGACTTGAAGAACCAGTTCTCCTCTTCTCTTTTGATCGAAGGCCTTTTTACTGTCCGCCTGAGCCTTGGCTATGGCTTCTTGTAGGATCCGATTGTTGCGATGGAGAAAGGACACAGTGTCCTGGACTGCTGGAACAGGAGATTCTGAAAGGAGATCAGGAAGAAATGATAAATGAAAACCATAATTGGCAAAAAACAGAGACTGCCCTGTGGCAGAATGACTGGCGTTGTTATAGGCGAACTCCGCCAAGGGCAAAAGGGATACCCAATCGTCCTGCACAAAAGACGGGAAACACCTAATATATTGTTCGAGAGTCTGATTGGTACGCTCTGTCTGTCCATTGGTCTGGGGATGGTAAGCAGAGGACAAGGCCAGTTCTATCTTCAAAGTCTCACATAGGGCTCTCCAAAATCGGGAAGTGAACTGGACCCCCCTGTCTGACACAATATTAGCGGGCACTCTGTGAAGTCTGATGATCTCCCTAATGAAGATACGGGCCGTCTCGGATGCTGAGGGGGTTCCCTTCAAGGGTAGGAAATGGGCCATCTTGGACAAGCGGTCACAAACTACAAAGATGGCTGTACAGTTCTCAGAGGGAGGAAGTTCGACTATAAAGTCCATGGTGATCATTCGCCAGGGTCGGTCAGTTGCAGGGAGCGGTTTCAGCAGCCCCCAGGCCCGGTTTCTGGTAACTTTACTTCGAATACACACGGGGCAGGAATTAACATATTGCTTGCAAAATTCCTTCATGCCAGGCCACCAGAAGGTACGCTGCACGAGTTCCAGAGTCTTAGGCTGCGTACACACGGGCGGATTGTCTGCCCAACTAAGTTCGTCAGACAATCCGACAGACAGTGCGTCCAACATTTGAATGAACGGACTTGACCACACACGATGAACAGACAGTCCGCTGAAAGCTTGCGCGATGACGTGTACAGCACGTACGACGGGACTAGAAAAACGACGTCCAATACACTGCAATGCAACCTTCGGCCGTGTAAATCCTTTCTGAGCATGCGCCATACTTAGTCCGTCCAACTTGCCTACACACGAGCGGACTGTCCGCTGAAACCAAGTTTGGACGGACAAAACCAAGTTTGGACGGACAAAATTACGGAAATTCCGAAAGACTTAGTCCGCCAGACTGTCCGCTGAAAAAGTCCGCTGAAGCCCACACACGAGCGGATTGTCCGCTGAAACACGGTTCAGTGGACTAAGTTGGGCAGACAATCCGCCCGTGTGTACGCGGCCTCACGGAAACCAAAGTGCCCTGCGAGGGGATGATCATGAAGAAGGCCCAGGACCCTCATTCGGACGTCCTCAGGGACAAAGATTTGATTGTCTTTCCATAGCAGACCCTCTCTGGTTGCCAATGTAATCCCCTGAGGGCAAGGGAAATTAAGGGAAGCTCCTCTTAGCTGGGACAGTAGATCTGGCTGAACGAGCAAAAAGGTGCTAGCAGGAAGAATGGTGTCTGGGAGTGCGGTATCCTTGGAACCATCAAACATGCGAGAAAGCGCATCCGGCTTCACATTCTTTGAACCAGGACGATATGTAATATGAAAGCAGAACCGAGAGAAGAAGAGGGCCCAGCGGGCCTGCCGAGGCTTCAGACGTTTAGCAGTTCAGAGATACTCGAGGTTTTTATGATCAGTGTAAATTAGCACAGGATGGACCGCACCCTCCAGTAAATATCTCCACTCCTCTAATGCAGACTTGATGGCTAGCAACTCCCGGTCCCCCACGTCATAGTTCCTTTCAGCAGGAGAAAGTTTTCAGGAAAAGAACCCTACAGGGTGCATCAGGTCATTATTGCCCTGATGCTGGGAGACCACTGCCCCCACCGCCACTTCGGAAGCATCGACCTACAAGATATAGGTTCAAGACGGATCAGGATGGCTGAGAATGGGGGCAGAAGTGAACAGTCTCTTGAGTTTCTCAAAGGCCACCTGTGCCTCAGGGCCCCAATGGAAGCACACGATTTGCTTAGTGAGCTGGGTGATGGGGGAGATGATGGCAGAAAACCTCTTAATGAACTTTCTATAAAAATTCGCAAAGCCCACAAAGCGCTGAATCCCCTTCTTGTCAGTGGGAGCTGGCCAATCGAGTACAGCGGATCCCTTCTGCGGATCCATTCTGATGCCTGCTGGGGAAATTTCAAGGCCAAGGAATTGAATTTTCTGCAGCTCGAACCTGCATTTCTCGGCCTTAGCGTATAATCCGTGTTGACGGAGCCGAAGCAACACTCTGCCGACATGCCCTCGATGTTGTTCTAGGGACCCAGAGAAGATCAGGATATCATTCAAGTAAACAATGACAAAAATGTCCAGAAAGTCCCAGAAAACATCATTTATCAGGTGCTGGAAGGTGGCAGGGGCGTTGCCGAGCCCGAAAGGCATCACCAAATACTCGTAGTGCCCAAAACGAGTTCGGATGGCAGTCTTCCACTCATCGCCAGCCCGTATACGGACCAGGTTGTATGCTCCCCTTAAGTCCAACTTGGTAAAGATAGTGGCCAAACTCAGCTTCTGGAAAAGTTCAGGTATCAAGGGCAGAGGATAACGGTTCTTAACCATAATTTTGTTCAGCTCATGGTAATCCACGTAGGGGCGAAGTGACTGATCTTTCTTGGTGACAAAGAATATTCCGGCTCCTGCGGGAGATGTGGAATGGCGGATGAACCCCTTCTTAAGGTTTTCCGCAATGTAGTCCTTCAGGGCTTCTTGTTCTTTCTTAGACAGGGGAAAGATGCGTCCGAACGGGATCTCAGCTCCTGGAAGGAGCTCGATGGGACAATCATAAGGACGGTGCGGAGGAAGGGAATCAGCCCCCCGCTTACTGAAAATGTCCAGGAACTCGTGATATGGTTCAGGTACTGATTGACACAAGTCCAGGTCGGAGTCCAGACAGAGAAGCTTTCCAGGCTGAGCAGAAACTCCAGGAAGGCAGTGATCTAGACAATAGGGGGACAGAAACTTCACCACCCCGGCGGACCAGTCAATGGTGGGATTATGGGCCTGTAGCCAAGGTATGCCCAGGATCACCGGGGACAGTGGTGAAGAAATGACGTCAAAAGTTAGCAGTTCCGTATGCTGGCAAGAAGTGGTAGCTGATAGTGGAAGAGTCTCCTGGGTGACCTGACCTGATTTGATTTGAGAACCGTCAGCCAGGAAGATGGAAAGTCCGTGAGTCTTCCTCCGAAGAGGTATGGAGTGCAGGTAGGTGAAAGCAGAGTCGATGAAGCAGCTGCAGGCCCCGGAATCAATGATAGTGTTGAAGCAGACTGTCTATTCCTGAAGCTGTAATGAAAGTAGAAGAGCAATGTGGGAGGTGTTGGCTGGCATGGTAACAGAGCTGTCAGACACAGAAGAAAGGCACTTACGTGTCTTAACAGGGCAGTTGGTCACATAATGTCCAGATCCACCACAATACAAGCATAAGTTCAACTGCCGGCGCCGGGCTCGCTCTTCAGGTGACAGGGTAGGCCGCAACAGTCTGAGCTGCATGGGTTCATCAGAGGCTTTGGCAACACTGGCAGGTCCCCCTTGTGGGGGAGAAAAGAAAAAGGGCGCCGGGGTAGGAGCTCTTGCAGTCATCCAGGCCGGTCTATGAGGTTGAGAGGAGCGTTCGGCCCTTCGCTCATGAAGCCTCCGGTCAATCTGGATGGCAAGTGCAGTTAGGCCCTCCAGAGAGTCCGGGGTACCAACACGGGCCAGTTCGTCTTTAAGGCCTTCAGACAGACCCATATGGAACTGATGTCTCAGGGCTGACTCGTTCCACTGGGTGTCTGCGCTCCAGCGTCTGAAGTCCGAAACATAGTCCTCGGCCGTCCTGCGGCCTTGCTGAAGTGCAGATAGAGCAGATTCTGCAGTGGCAGTCCGTTGGGGGTCGTCATAAAGCTGGGCCATTCCTTAGAAGAAAGAAGAGAGAGTCTGGGTGAGAGAGTTATCATTCTCCAGGAGATGATGGGCCCAGGACTGAGGCTCTCCTTGCAGAAGGGAAATGACGAATCCCACCTTAGTTGCTTCCAGGGAAAAAGTTCTGAGCTGAAGGGCGAAATACAACTGGCAGGCGTTGCGAAAGGCCCGAAACTTGGAACGGTCCCCTGAAAACCTCTCCGGGATAGGTACCCTTGGTTCAGGTGGAGGCATCATAACAGCAGGATGAGAGGTTGGTTGAGCAGGAGGAGGCAGAGGTACCGAGACTGTTGGACCGGAACTAGATAGGTGCTGGACACGTTCCTTCAACCTGGTATATCCCTCCTGAAGAGATTTCACGGCCTGGGTGAGGGCCGCAGGATGCGAACAGATCTCCTTCATGGCAGAGGCTCCTTCCGCAGGCTCAGTCATGGCTGTTCGTACTGTTAGGTACCTGGGTGGTGAGCCTGACTTGGTGGAAGGAGACCTCTCTTATGGCTCTGGTTCAAGTCCCCCTGGAGTGGGAACAGTGGGACAAGAGCACAGCGGGGTAGGAGCGTATGGCCGGATGCACCAGCGGATGCAGGAGAAGCGGAGATCCTCCAGATGCAGGAACCTCAGGAGCAGATGGCAGCAGACAATGGTTGACAAAGCTGACTGTGGCAGCAGAGTAGATGGCCAGAGGACTTGAAAGGCTGCAGCAGGTCCAGGAAGGTCTTAGAGCAGGGTATATGCAGGACAGACAACAGACAGGAACCAGCAGGGAAAAGGCAAAAGGAGCAACTTTAAACAGGCAGAAGTTCAGCAACGGTGGTCAGTCCGAGACAAGGTCAGGCAAGCCGGGATTGGGACAGGAGAGAGCAGCGAAGTCAGACAGGAGCCGGGTCAGATAATCAGGTGGACTACTAGGCAGAAAACAGGTTGCTTCAGGTACTAGCTGCAGACGAACAGCACAGAACATCTGCAGCTGTACCTTAAAAAGGGCCACTGGCGCCAATCGCCTGGGGCGCCCGTTCCGAAGTCCGGGCTGACCCACAGCACGAGTGCACAGAACGATCGGAGCCCTGACACTCCTGTCGTTGACTTGTCTCAGATAGAGTAGCCCCCCCCCCCCCGGGAATTCATCCAGCATTGCGACTTCCTCATCTTCCCGCTCCTGCTCCTCCACAGCTTGATCAATGACACGACGCAATGCACGCTCCATAAAGAAGGCATAAGGTACCATGTCACTGATGGCGCCATGGCTGCGACTGACCAGTTTGGTGATCTTCTCAAATGGCCGCAGAAGTCTGCATGCGTCGCGCATGAGCAGCCACTGGCGCGGTGAAAAAAAACCCAGCTCCCCAGAACCTGTTCTGCCGCAGAGTTCATACAGGTAGACGTTAACTGCACGTTTCTGCTGGAGCAGCCTATCAAGCATATAGAAGGTTGAGTTCCATCGCGTCGGGCAATCGCGAATAAGACGTCTGACCGGCAGATTGTGTTGCCGCTGAATGTCAGCAAGGCGAGCCATGGCCGTGTAAGATCTTCTGAAATGGGCCGAGATTTTCCTTGCCTGCCGCAAGATGTCCTGGACCCCAGGGTATTTGACAACGAATCGCTGCACGACCAAGTTTAAGACGTGTGCCATGCATGGCACGTGCGTAATTTTGCCTTGTTTCAATGCGCTAAGCAGATTGTCACCGTTGTCACACACCACTTTACCAAATGTCAAAT
Organism: Lithobates pipiens; assembly: GCF_037356315.1. Lineage (NCBI taxonomy): Eukaryota > Metazoa > Chordata > Amphibia > Anura > Ranidae > Lithobates > Lithobates pipiens. Next base: position 755,887 of record NW_027507687.1, read on the forward strand.
TGAGCGGTGTTAGCCACTGATCTGCCTGTGAACGCAAAGCTGAAAGGAGTGCCGGGCCAGTGTGGCTCTTGGCTTCCAGGCACAACAGACGCAGCACGGCATGGCAAAGTCTCACCTGGCATGTCGAATAGGTTCTGGGGAGCTTGGGCGGCGCAACGGAAGAGACGCTAGCAGCGGAGGAGGATGGAGTAGGAGGAGGAGAAGAAGAGCCAGGCCTGCATGCAATCCGTGGCAGTAAAACCAAATCTACACGGGTGCCACGGGTTACATGCTTGACGGCCGTCAGAAGCTACACCCAGTGGGCAGTAAAAGTGATATACCTTCCCTGCCCGTTTTTGCTAGACCACGTGTCTGTGTCAGATGTATCTTGGCACCGACACTGTGTGCCAGAGATACATTCACTTGCCGCTGAACATGGCCATATAGCTCTGGGATGCCCTTCTGTGAGAAATACTTCCTTCCTGGGACCTTCCATTGTGGTGTTCCAATGGCCACAAATTTTTGAAAGGCCTCCGAGTCCACCAGTTTATATGGCAGAAGTTGGCGGGCTATCAGTTCTGACAAGCTAGCCGTCAACCGTTGGGCAAGAGGGTTATCCGGCGTCATCATTTTTTTACGCTCGAACATTAGGCCCATGGAAGCCTGCCTTTTTGCAGAAAAACGTGAGCTTGGCGTGATGGAAGGTGGAGTGGAGGACAATTGTGAGGAGAGAGGAGAAGTAGAAGACGAGGCTGGATGGTGAGAGCCTGGAGTGTGGCTTTGTGTGTTCCGTTGCTCCCACTGGGCTAGGTGATGGCTGCTCATGTGCCTTCTTAAGGCGGTTGTCCCTAGGTGAGTGTTGGGCTTACCGCGACTAATGCGTTGACTGCAAAGATTGCAGATGGCAACGCTATTGTCAGCAGCGGACACGTTAAAAAAAGCCCACACTGCGGAGCCATGTGCCGGTGTCCTGGGAGCGCCAGATGTGACCGTACATGGTCGATGACTCGCTCCTGATACATTTGCAGTCTGCTTTGTCCCTCCTGTGCAATGTAAGTTATTCCTGCTTCTCCTCCCTATCTGCCGGTCCATATCTCCCTCTGAACTCCCCTCCTCTTCCTCTCTTGTGGGCACCCACGTGACATCACTAGACATGTCATCATCTACGCCACCTTCCCCACCGCTATAAGTAGAGATCTCGGAGTAGGCAGCAACAGCGGGGACTAACCTCCTCCTTGGGCTGATCTGGGTACTGTCGTCAGACTGCTGAGTGGCGGTTATTGCTACCTCCTCTTCCTGATCCAATACCAAGAGTGGCTGCGCATCAGAAATATCTTGATATGGATCGGAAAATAATTCCTGTGACTCAAGCGGAAGGTATGTGGTGGTGGTGGTGGTGTTGTTGGTGGTAGTGTCTTTGGGGGTGCACATAGCAGAGAGTGAAGAAGAGGGTGCAGATCGAGAGGATGAGGAGGGTGCAGAAGAGTAAGGCTGAGTGAGCCACTCAACCAAGTCTGGTGCGTCCTGCAGAATAGGGCAGCAGTCAGCAGTAGTGCACCTCAACCCTATATATTGTAGACCTATACCAGTCCTTAAGGAATAGCAGACTGTCCCTCATTCAACCCTATGTACTGTAGTACCCTAGACCTTACCAGTCCTTATAAGGACCTTTGTGGAACAAGTAGGTTGTGAATGATTAGCAGACTGTACCTCAGTCCCTATACTGATAAAGGACTACTGCAGCAGTAGGGAAGCAGTAGTGCACCTCAACCCTATGTATTGTGGACCTTTACCAGTCCTTAAGGAATAACAGACTGTACCTCACTCAACCCTATGTACTGTAGTACCCTAGACCTTACCAGTCCTTATAAGGACCTTTGTGGAACAAGTAGGTTGTGAATGATTAGCAGACTGTACCTCAGTCCCTATACTGATAAAGGACTACTGCAGCAGAAGGGCAGCAGTCAAGTATAATATTCTTTCTATATTTGGAAGAAAGAATATTATACGTGTACAAGCCTATTACCATACCAGTCCTGAAAAGAACCTTTGTGGACCTAATAGTAACAGCTACTGATTAAACTGACTGTCCCTCACTGCCTCACACACAGCTTCCTGCCTGTCCCTATTTAAACTGACAAACAGAGGCTGCTAGAACAATAACTTGAATAGCACTTTTGTGGACCTAATAGTAACAGCTAATGATTAAACTGACTGTCCCTGCAGCACACAGCGTCCTGTCCCTCTCTCTACACTGACAAAAGACAGGCTGCTGCCAAAATCAGTAGCACAGCAGTGCCTCAAACCTATATCCTGAACTACACCTAATACCTATACCAGTCCTGAAAAGAACTTTTGTGGACCTAATAGCTAGCGATTTGGGTCACTGAAGTCTCTCCCTGCTCCACACAGCAACCTCTCCCGTTCGGCCATCCCTACTTAAGATATTCTACATTTTTGTGGTCAGTAAAGATCATTACAAGATTGGCCCTGCTCTCCAACAGTTACCGCCAAACTTCTAATGCCGTCTTGATGGCCAACAGCTCCCTATCACCAACGTCATAATTCCTGCTTGACTCAGTTTCCTTGAAAAGAAGGCTACCAGGTGAAGCAAGGCTTTAGGCCCCTGACACTGTGATAAAATTGCCCCAGTAGCAACTTCCGAGGCATCTACCTCCAAGATGTAAGGTAGAGTAGGGTTTGGATGCCGTAATACTGGAGCAGAAGTGATTAGGGCTTTAAGTTTATCGAAAGCTTCCTGGGCTTCCTGGGACCACTGAAATTGAGAATGTTGCCATGCCAGTTGAGTGATAGGGGCGATGATGTTGAGAACCCTTGAATGAATTTCTTGTAGAAATTAGCGAATTCTACAAATTTTTGGATTCTTTTTTGTCTATCGTAGCAGGCCACTTGAGAATAGAGGGCACCTTCTGAGGATTATTATTAGCCCCAGGAATTGGATGGTTTGTTTCTCAAACTCTAATGCCCTGTACACACGTCTGGTTTTCCCATCGGAATAAACTCTGAAGGATTTTCCGATGGAATTCCGACGGAATTCCGCTGAAACTGTCTTGCGTACACACAATCACACCGATCGTCAAGAATGCGGTGACGTACAGCACGTACGATGGGACTAAAAAAAGGAAGTTTAATAGCCAGTAGTCAATAGCTTCTGTCTCATACGATGAAAAGGTTTTTCTGTCGGACATTCCGCTCGTGTGTATGCAGCATAATTTCTCTGCTTTTGCATAGAGTCCATGTTTCCTAAGGGTCATTAAAACTTTCACATGTACATGGTGAAGTTCAAGCAATGCAGTAAAAATAAAGTATACCATCAAGGCATACAATTAAGAAATAGTCCAGGAATTCTCTAAAAATGTAATTTATCAAATTCTGGAACGTTGCCGGAGCATTACATAATCCAAACGGTATGACGAGATATTCAAAATGTCTGAAATGGGTTCGGAAAGCTGTCTTCCCCTCATCTCCCGCTCTAATCCGGACTAGGTTTTAAGCCCCCTGAGGTCTAGTTTTGTAAAAATGTGGGCAGTACGGAATCTTTCAAAGAGTTCTGGTACAAGAGGAAGCGGGTATCGGTTTTTGATGGTGATTTTATTTAGTTCCCTGTAATTCACACAGGGCCTGAATGTTTGGTCTTTCTTCTGAATGAAGAAGATCCCTGCACCTGCTGGGGAGGAGGATGGACTGATAAATCCTCAATATTTTCATCAATATAGAGATCCAATTTATCGCGGACGAAGGGAAGCAGTTCCATAGGACAATCATAGGGCCGATGCAGTGGAAAGACACCTCCCTTCAGAAGGTGTTGAAGAAAAAGAGGTAACAGGTATAGAAGGGATTGCTGGAGGGACTCTGAATAGCATCCAGGTAGGTCTGGAGGATTGAGTTTGTTCAGATCGTTGCTCCCGCAGTCAGCTATCGAGCTGGATGGGCAGTTGAATGAGGTGTTCCAGAGTGGCAGGAGCATCAACTTGGGCCAGTTCATCTTTAGGTGCTTCAGATAGGCCAAGCCCAAACTTTTATTTTAAGGTGGCCTCATTCCAGCCGGTGTCTACTGACCATTTGCTAAACTCAACTGTATAGTCCTCTACGGGCCATTGTTGGAGTGTGTGCAGGGCTGCCTTGGCTGTAGTCATTCGTTGAAGGTCGGCATAAAGCTGTGACATGGCTTCAAAGAAGGCTGACACTGACTTAAGGACTGGGTTATTTTGCGCCATAAGATGATGGGCCCAGGATTGTGGTTCATCTGTAAGGATGAGCCGAACACCCCCCGGTTCGGTTGGCACTAGAACCTGCTAACAGACCTAAACTTCGTGTGAACTTTAGAACCCTATTAAAGTCTATGGGACTCGAACATTCAAAATCTAAAGTGCTAATTTTAAAGGCTAATATGCAAGTTACCGTCCTAAAAAGTGTTTGGGCACCTGGGTCCTGCCCCAGGGGACATGTATCAATGCAAAAAGAAAGTTTTAAAAAAAAGATCAGTTTTTTTCAGGACCAGTGATTTTAATAATGATTAAAGTGAAACAATAAAAGTGTAATATTTCTTTAAATTTCGTACCTGGGGTGTGTGTATAGTATGCCTATGAAGGGGCACATGTTTCCCGTGCTTAGAACTGTCCCTGCACAAAGTGTAATTTCTGTAGGAAAAAAGTCATTTAAAATCACTTTCAGCTATAATGTAATTGTCGCCTCCCGTAATACAGAGAACACTCATTGAAAGTCATTTATAAAAATAAAAATAAATAAAAAGCATGGTGTTCCCCCAAATTCAATTACCAGGCCCTTCAGGTCTGGTATGGATATTAAGGGGAACCCCGTGTCAAATTAAAAAAAAAATGACGTGGGGTTCCCCCTAAATAGCCATACCAGACCTGAAGGGTCTGGTATGGATATTAAGGGCAACCCCGCGTCAAATAAAAAAAAATGACGTGCGGGGGGCTTATCAGAATCTGGAAGCCCCCTTTAACAAGGGGACCCCCAGATCCTGACCCCCCTGTTTGAAATGGTAAGGGGGTACAAAAGAACCCCTACCATTTCATAAAGAAAGTGTAAAAGAATGTTAAAAAAGACAAACACACTTTTGAAAAAGTCCTTTATTAAAAATAAAATAAAAAAAGATTCCAGCGGCGGTATTACACTCTTGCTATCCAGCGATGGATGATTATCTCTCCGGGGTCCAGCGATGGCTGATCTGATCCAGCGACAGGTGATCTCTCCATCCAGCGCAGTGCAGTCCATCCATCCTTCCTCTGTCTCCACTGGCAGGGACACCTCCGCCAGTGGAGACAGAGGAAGGATGGACAGAGAGATCACTCGACATTGGATCAGATCAGCCATCGCTGGACCCCGGAGAGATGATCAGCCGTCGCTGGATAGCAAGAGTGGATTACTACCGCTTTTTTTTTTTTTTCGTTTTGTTTTTTACATTTTTTTAATAAAGGACTTTTTCGAATGTGTGTTTGGCTTTTTTAACATTCCTTTATGCCGCGTACACACGATCAAACAAGCGGGTGGAAAAGTCCGGCAAACTCAAGTCCGCCAAACAATCCCCCCGTGTGTAGCCTCCGGCATACTTTTTTGACCCGAAAGTACGGCGGACTTAGAATGCCGTGTTGCACTCCAATCTTCCCGCCGGACTCGCATTTCGGCGGACTGGCATACACATGGCCGAATTGTCCGCCGAAATGCGAGTCCGGCGGGAAGATTGGAGTGCAACACGGCATTCTAAGTCCGCCGTACTTTCGGGTCAAAAAAGTATGCCGGAGGCTACACACGGGGGGATTGTTTGGCGGACTTGAGTTTGCCGGACTTTTGAAATGAGCAGACTTTTCCCGCCCAGAGAAAAGTCCGCTCATTTTGAGCGGGTCTCCAGGTAGGCGGGGCCCACGAAGGAGACGTCGCTGGCCCTGCCGCCTGGTATGGACTTAAAGGGGAACCCCAACGCCAAAAAAAATTGGCGTGGGGGTCCCCCCCAAGTCCACAACAGACCCTTGTCCGAGCACGCTACCCGGCCGGCCAGGAAAGGGGGGGCAAGCGAGCGCCCCCCCTCCTGAGCCGTACCAGGCCGCGTGCCCTCAACATGGGGAGTGCCTTGGGGAAGGGGGGGCCACGCACCCCCCCACCCCAAAGCACCTTGTCCCCATGTTGATGAGGACAAGGGCCTCTTCCCGACAACCCTGGCCGTTGGTTGTCGGGGTCTGCGGGCGGGGGCTTATCGGAATCTGGGAGCCCCCTTTAATAAGGGGGCCCCCGGATACCGGCCCCCCACCCTATGTGAATGAGTATGGGGTACAATGTACCCCTACCCATTCACCTGTAAAATATAAGTACAAAAAAAACACAACACACGAGATAAAATACTTTATTGCACAGCTCCGGGGGTCTTCCGTCTTCGGGGGTCTTCTCGCCGGACTCCTCCGCTATCTTCTTGTAGCTCTTTTGCTAGCGGAGGAGTCTGGCTTTCTTCCTGGCCGCCGGCCTCTTCTTCCGACTTCGGGGGTCTTGTCCCCCTCTTCGGTTCTTCTGCCGGGCCACCGCGCCTTCTTATAGCTCTTTTACAGGCGGTGGCCCGGTCTTCTGTTGCCGCCGCCGCCTTCCGTTCTGGGGACAAGGTGCTTTGGGGTGGGGGGGCCGCACGGCCCCCCCTTTCCCAAGGCACCCCCCATGTTGAGGGCACGCGGCCTGGTACGGCTCAGGAGGGGGGGGGGGGCGCTCGCTCGCCCCCCTTTTCCTGGCAGGCCGGGTAGCGTGCTCGGACAAGGGTCTGTTGTGGACTTGGGGGGGACCCCCACGCCGATTTTTTTTTCGGCGTTGGGGTTCCCCTTTAAGTCCATACCAGGCGGCGGGGCCAGCGACGTCTCCTTCGCGGGCCCCGCCTACCTGGAGACGTGCTAGAAATGAGCGGACTTTCCTCTGCGTGTGTGGGCGAGTCCGTTCATTTCAAAAGTAGGGCGGATAGTATGGCAGACTTAGTACGCCGTATTAGTCCGCTCAAAAAGTGCCGTGTGTGGGCAAGTAGCACGTTCGGAAAGTCAGACGGACAGTCTGGCGGAAAGTCCGCCAGACTAAGTACGTCGGACATACCGCTACATGTGTACGCGGCTTTACACTTTCTTTGTGAAATGGTAGGGGTACTTTTGTACCCCCTTACCATTTCAAACAGGCGGGGATTTGGGGATCCCCTTGTTAAAGGGGCTTTCCAGATTCTGATAAGCCCCCCACCCGCAGACCCCCACAACCACCGGCCAGGGTTGTTGGGATGAGACCCTTGTCCTCATCAACATGGGGACATGGTGCTTTGGGGGGACCCCAAAGCATCCTCCCAATGTTGAGGGCATGTGGCCTGGTGCGGTTCAGGAGGGGGGGTCCACTCTCTCGTCCCCCCTCTTTTTCTGAGGCCTACCAGGTTGTGTGCTCGGATAAAGGGATGGATTTTTAGGGGGAACCCCACGTAATTTTTTTTTTTATTTGACACGGGGTTCCCCTTAATATCCATACCAGACCTGAAGGGCCTGGTAATTTAATTTGGGGGAACCCCACGTTTTTTTTTCTTTTTTATCAATGACTTTCAATGAGTATTCTCTGTATTACGGGAGCCAACAATTCATTATAGCCGTGAGTGATTTTAAATGACTTTTTTTCCTGCAGAAATTACACTTTATGCAGGGACAGTTCTAAGCATGGGAAACATGCGCCCCTTTACAGTCATACTATAGACACCCCCAGGTACGAAATTTAAAGGAATATTGCACTTTTATTGTTTCACTTTAACCATTATTAAAATCACTGCTCCCGAAATAACGGCCATTTTTAAAACTTATTTTTGCATTGATACATGTCCCCTGGGGTAGGACCCATGTCCCCAAACACTTTTTTAGGACAGAAACTTGCATATTAGCCTTTAAAGTTAGCACTTTAGATTTCTCCCATAGACTTGTACAGGGTGTTCAACGGCTTTTCAAATTTGCTGCGAACACCCCAAATTGTTCACTGTTCGCCGAACAGGCGAACAGGCAATGTTCGAAGCTCATCCCTGTTCATCTGTAAACAGAGAAATGATGATACCTACTTTAACAGTTTCAAGCGAGAAAGTCAGTGGTTACAGATTTAGGTATGGCATGGAATGGCAGGCGTTTTTGAAAGCCCTGAACTTACTACATCTGCAGAGACATTTTTTTATAGGGACCCTTGGTTCAGGTGGAGGCACCACTGGGTGTGACAGCTACATAGTTACATAGTAAGGTTGAATAAAGACACCAGTCCATCCAGTTCAACCTAAATGCATGTGGGTGCATGTCTATAATTCTCCCTATCCCTGTATATTGTGTCTCATTAAGATGCTCATCTATTATATCATTATTTATTTACGGTACCCATATAGCGACGTCAATTTACGCAGCACTCCACACATACATCGCACACTCACATTGGTCCCTACCCTCAATCCCCAAATCACATTCCTATAATAGGGCCAATTTTGGACAGAAGCCAATTAACCTACCAGCTGTGTGCTTAGAGGCAGCAGAAGCTGAGGCAGGGGCCGCATGTGCTGGATTTTGGTTGGCTGGAGCGGTTGTAGAGGGTATGTTCTGCTGGCGACCTTCCAGTTGGATATAACTTTTTTGTAGGTTCTTTATGGTTTGTGTGATGGTTGAAACTTGTTGGCACGAAGCCTCTAGTGGAGACGCACCTCCTTCAGCTTCAGACATCTTTTGGCTGACTGGTACTGTCACGTAACTGGTCCTGAAGCCGAAATGTTGAGAGGGCTCCGTGCCTCTAAAGGTGATAATAGGGCAATTAGAATTTGGATCAGTCAGAAAACGATTGACTGATTCAAATTCTGTATAAAGAAATAGCTAGTTGTTAAAGTGGACCTTCAGCCACTTTTTTCAACTTTCCATCTATTAACTCTTCTGCCCTTATTGTTTTAACTTTGGATAGTAAAACATTTTTCTTTATCATACATGATGGGACACAGAGCACCATAGTAATTACTATGTGGGTTATATGCACACCTATAGGTGAATGGACACTGGTACACTTAAAAGACAGGAAGTCCCCCTCCCTATATAACCCCTTCCATACTGGGAGTACCTCAGTTTTTTCACCAGTGTCTAAGGTTGGCCATGGTTAATGAAGTGCTAAGAAGAGCTCCGCTATGAAATCCCTGATGGGATCAAGGGGCTAAGTAATCGGATCCATCAAAAGTGCCTGAAAGAGCCAAAATGGATGGTACCCGAGCCTTGCAGAAGAAGAGCGACGTTTCTGCCTGTAATGCTTCTCTTTTGAGATGAGTTCTGGCACCTTGGTCACATGAAAATTATACCAAAGAGTTGCTCTAGCAAGGTGCTATACAGGTCCAGGGGAGTGAACTCCATATACAAGGAGAACCTGGTCCCTGAAGGTCTGTCATGACAAAGCTCACAGTGATGAGTGAAGATTGGACTCCTGCTATCTACAGAGTCCTGCAACAAGGAATGGTGAGTCTGCATTTGGTTGCAGTTTCTCTTTTAAAAAGAGAGATCTTATTGTCTGTTTTCTTTTCCTGGTAGCCACTAGGAGCAGTGTGATCCATGCTATGTGCTCTTACTCATGCGGGCTGCTGTTTTTTTTCCTCAGCCACTAGAGAGTGCAGGTTTGCTCAAGCCTAGCCTATTTTTTATTTTTGCAGGAAGAAGGGCAGCCATTGCCATGTGGTGACAGGTCAGAAAGGCCTTGGAGACAGAGCTGAGGCCCGTGAGTAGGGATGGCCGAACGGTTCGCCCGGCGTTCGGTTCGTGGCGAATTTCGGCTGTTCGCGATTCGCCCGATCGGCGGACTATTGCCGATGTTCGCCCCCGGCGGACTTGCGTGTTTACTGTGTAAAAGAACTTTGACCTATGATGACACATCCATCATGGGGTACAGGACAGCCAATTGAGACATTACAGCACATGGACAATTGGACATTCCCCCTAACTTATAAATAGACCCGAGGCCATTTTACATTCTTTCTACTGTCACTATAGGGAGAGGTTGCTGTGTGGAGCAGGGAGAGACAGCAGTGACCCAAATCGCTAGCTATTAGGACCACAAAAGTCTTTTTAAGGACTGGTATGGTATAGGTGTAGTTCAGGATATAGGTTTGAGGCACTGCTATTCAAGTCATTGTTGCAGCAGATTGTCTTTTGTCAGGGCAGATAGGGACAGACAGGACGCTGTGTGTAGCAGAGAGGGACAGTCAGTTTAATCATTAGCTGTTACTATTAGGTCCACCAAAGTCCTTTTCAGGACTGGTATGGTGTAGTAGTACAGGATATAGTTTTGAATGCAGTGCTATTCAAGTTATTGTTGCAGCAGCCTATGTTTTGTGAGTGTAAATAGGGACAGACAGGACACTGTGTGTAGCAGTGAGGGACAGTCAGTTTAATCATTAGCTGTTACTATTAGGTCCACAAAGGTCCTTTTCAGGACTGGTATGGTAATAGGGTTGTACACGTATAATATTCTTTCTTCCAAATATAGAAAGAATATTATACTTGACTGCTGCCCTTCTGCTGCAGTAGTCCTTTATCAGTATAGGGACTGAGGTACAGTCTGCTAATCACAACCTACTAGTTCCACAAAGGTCCTTCTAAGGACTGGTAAGGTATAGCGTACTACAGTCTATAGGGTTGAGTGAGGTACAGTCTGCTAATCCTTAAGGACTGGTATAGGTCCACAATATATAGGGTTGAGGTGCACTACTGCTGACTGCTGCCCTATTCTGCAGCAGTCCTTTATCAGTATAAGGACTGAGGTACAGTCTGCTAATCACAACCTACTAGTTCCACAAAGGTCCTTCTAAGGACTGGTAAGGTATAGTGTACTACAGTATATAGGGTTGAGTGAGGTACAGTCTGCTACTCACAATCTACTAGTTCCACAAATTTCCTTAAGGACTGGTATAGGTGTACTATTTGGTGTGCAGTATATAGTTGTGTAATACACGTATAAAATACTTGCACATATAGAAAGCATAGTATAGTGCGTTTCCACTGTGCAGCATTGTGACTGCTGAGCGGTTCTGCAGCGATACTACAAAGAGTGACAAACGCAATCCCAAAAAAAGTATTGTAACTGGTGTGATAGACCAGTGGCCCCCAAAAACAACAGATTGAAGCAGGGTGTTATATACCTTCTTCCACATACATACTGCACTTCTGTAGAGAGATTTGTCACAGGGTCATTTGAGGTGCACTACTGCTGCCCTATTCTGCAGCAGTCCTTTATCAGTATAGGGACTGAGAGTTTTGTCACAGGGTCATTTAAAAAATGACAGGCAGAGGAAGAGGCAGGCCCTTCCGCAGGGGTGGTAGGGGTAGGGCAGGAGCAAGACGCTTGAGCCAAAGTGGGAAGTTGCAGAAGGTGCATTCAGTTACTTTAAAGGACGCACCAGACTTGGTTGAGTGGCTCACTCAGCCTTACTCTTCTGCACCCTCCTCATCCTTTCGATCTGCACCCTCTTCTTCACTCTCTGCTATGTGCACCCCCAAAGACACTACCACCAACAACACCACCACCACCACCACATACCTTCCGCTTGAGTCACAGGAATTATTTTCCGATCCATATCAAGACATTTCTGATGCGCAGCCACTCTTGGCATTGGATCAGGAAGAGGAGGTAGCAAGAACCGCCACTCAGCAGTCTGTCGACAGTACCCAGATCAGCCCAAGGAGGAGGTTGGTCCCCGGTGTTGCTGCCTACTCCGAGATCTCTAATTATAGCGGTGGGGAAGGTGACATCGATGATGACGTGTCTAGTGATGTCACGTGGGTGCCCACAAGAGAGGAATAGGAGCATGCATTGCGTTGTGTCATTGATCAAGCTGTGGAGGAGCAGGAGCGGGAAGATGAGGAAGTCGCAATGCTGGATGAATTCCCAGGGGGGGCTACTCTATCTGAGACAAGTGAACAACAGGAGTCTGAAGAGGAGTCAGAGGAGGATGATGCCGGGGCGGATGAGGAGGAGCAAGAAGAGCATGCTTTAAACCTTTCTGGTATCCCTCTTGTTGTGCGTGGATGGGGAGAGGAGAATGAAGAGGATGACATTATCCTGGATGATGAGCAGGAGCCAGGCCACCACACCGCTTCCAGTTTAGTGCAAATGGGGGCCTTCATGCTCCAGTGTTTTAATAGGGACCCCCGTATAAAAAGCATAAGGGTCAAGGACCAGTACTGGGTGGCAACGTACTTAGACCCCCGGTACAAACACAAAATGGCGCAAATGTTACCGCCGTCACAGAGGGCTGTCAGAATTGAGCACTTCCAGGCCTTGATTCGAGAAATGCTGCATTCTGCTTTTGCGTGCGCTGGCAGAGGAGCAATTCCCACTCCCAGAGAAGGAGTTGCGGGTACCAATCCAACAGCGCCTGCAAGAAGAGGCCGGTTTGAAGATGTGTTGGTGACTGCTGATATGAGGTCATTCTTTCAGCCGACCCATCGACAGGTGTCATTCGGATCCAGCATCAGGGAACACCTAGACCGTCAGGTGTCCGACTACATCGGGTGTAGGCTGTGTGGACGCTCTGAGGAGTGATGAACCCCTGGACTACTGGGTGGGCAGGCTTGACCTCTGGCCAGAGCTTGCCCAATTTGCATCGAACTGTTGGCTTGCCCCTCGTCCAGTGTCCTGTCCGAAAGGACGTTCAGCGCAGCATAAGGGAATCGTGACCGTTAAGCGTACTCGCCTAGCTCACCACAGTGTTAACTACCTCACATTTCTAAAAATGAATGAGGCATGGATCTCGGAGGAATTCAACACATGTGACCAGTAGACCATGTATACGTCTATAAACGATTTTTTTAATCGAGCACACAGACCTTCTTTCTTCATTTGGCTCACTTCCTTGTACAAAAAAAGCACACCGTACTATATGCTGTACCCTCCTGTTTGAAGAGGTTGAGTGGTGTCATATTTCTCCTGGGGCTGCTTATTATGGGGGGCTTCCACCATCCCTGTGCTGTGCTGACATCCTCCTGGGGCTGCTTATTATGAGGGGCTCCCACCATCCCTGTGCTGTGCTGACTTCCTCCTGGGGATGTACCTCTGCTGTGCATATTATGAGGGGCTCCCACCATCCCTGTGCTATGCTCATTATGAGGGGCTCCCACCATCCCTGTGCTGTGCTGACTTCCTCCTGGGGCTGCTAATTATGAGGGGCTCCCACCATCCCTGTGCTATGCTGACATCCTCCTGGGGCTGCTTATTATGAGGGGCTCCCACCATCCCTGTGCTGTGCTGACTTCCTCCTGGGGCTGCTTATTATGAGGGGCTCCCACCATCCCTGTGCTGTGCTGACTTCTTCCTGGGGCTGTACCTCTGCTGTGCATATTATGAGGGGCTCCCACCATCCCTGTGCTATGCTCATTATGAGGGGCTCCCACCATCCCTGTGCTATGCTGAATTCCTCCTGGGGCTGCTTACGGTGCAGGTGTCAGTGCTGTATATCACGGTGCTGATGTCAGTGCTTTATGTCACACTGCTGATGTCAGTGCTCTCTATCACGGTGCTGGTGTCAGATCACTCTATCACGGTGCAGGTGTCAGTGATGTATATCACGGTGCTGGTGTAAGTGCTTTATGTCACGCTGCTGATGTCAGTGCTCTCTATCACGGTGCTGGTGTCAGATCACTCTATCACGGTGCAGGTGTCAGTGCTCTATATCACGGTGCTGGTAATAATCTCCTGCACCCTCTTCTCTCTACCCTGACCTTCCCTTTCCTCCATTGCCTTCTTGCACTCCTGAGTCCTGAATTGTCAGAATTTCACATATAAAAAAAGAATGCTTGTAGTTGTCGATCCCATATTCACCTCATACATGTTTTATGTCATTGGCCATGTGGTCACAGCTAGTAATTATTTTGTGGCTGCAAATTTGACCTGTAGGTTTGTAAAGTTCGCCTCCCATTGAAGTCAATGGGGCCTGCCGCAAACTTTACGGTTCGCGAACTATCGGCCGCGTTCTCGTTTTGCGTTTGCGAAACGTCCCGTCGGAAGTTCGTCCATCACTAGTGAACAGTAGCTAGGAGCCCACGTCCTTCGACCTACAAAAAGAGGCCTCCTGGAGTAGGTACAAACCAGGCCAAGGAGGCTCCTCCATGGTCATCAGGGCCTTCACTGGAGTTAGGTATACAAAGCCACCCATCGCTTTTTCCAGTAAGAGAGCCCATAACACAGAGACAGATATCTACTAATGTTACTAACTGCGCACTCTGATCGTTATCATCAAAGCAACTTTCTAGAGGAGCGATGAAGAGGAGGAAACAAGAGCTGGAGAAGAAAGAACAGAAGGGGGGTACCGAGTGAGAGAAAAAAGAAAAGAAAAAGTAAGAAAGAGAAAAAAAAAGGAAAAAAAGGGGGGAGGGGGTCGAGGGGGGGAAAAGGGAAAGAGGGGGTAGTCACCCGGTGTAGTCCCTGCACCGGATCATGTCCGGTCCTCCCGAAGGTTCCATGGGCTCCAGACCACGTCATGTGCCTCCAGCCGATCCTGTATCCTGGCGGTCATCTTTTCCATCAGCTCCACATCCCTGATTCTAGCGTGAAGAACGCCGAGGGTGGGAGGCTGTGCTTTTTTCCAATGGAGGGCAATAAGACACCTCACAGCTGTCAGGATGTGTCGAGACTTCGGGAAAGGGGATGCCCAGCAAGAAGGTTTTGGGGTTAAGGGCCACCCGCTGATCTAGAATACCAGTCAAGAGGTTCTGGACCTCTTCCCAGAAAGGGACTATACAGGGGCACTACTAAAAAATGTGGAGCAGTGTGTACCCCTGTGTTCCAGGCATCGCCAGCATCTATCTGATGTGGAGGGGTAGATGGCGTGGAGAACGTCTGGGGTCATGTACCAAAAAAATTAAATTTTATACGCATTCTCCCTGTAGAGCGTACATAGGGAGCTTTTAGAAGCCTGTGACCATATCATCTGCCACTGTTCCTCCGTAATCTCCTCACCCAACGCCTATTCCCATTTGAGCATATAGGCGTGTTTGCCTTTTGAAGCTATAGGGAATGCGTTAATTATTTTATATATCAGATATCATTCCCCTTTGGGCCGTGCCCGCTAGAATTACATTTTCAAAAGCAGAGGGCGGTGAGAAGCGCAGGTCGGAGAATATGGTCTGGGCAAAGTGTCGTATTTGCAAATAACCGTAAAAACCCTGTTGCTGGAGGTCGAATTTAGATTGGAGGTCAGCGTATGATAAAAGTCTCCGCGATCTGGGGTCCACCAGGGTCCCCAGATGGAAGAGATTCCAGGAAGACCATGGGTGGGACATCGGGTGTGTTAAACTATCTGGCACCTTGGGGTGGTGTAAAAAGGACATCAGGAGCGACTTATCAGAGGACAAGTCATACAACTTAGATAGCTTACGCCATAGGCACTGCAGGTGAGACATAGATCCCAATAAGCGGGCCCGGGGGACCAATGCTGCCGCACTCCAGAGCATACTATTAGGGTGAGCTGGGGCCAGCCAAAGTTTTTTGATTTCCGTCCATCTGTTATACAACCTCTGGGTGAACCAGGAGGTCACCGCTCGGAGCTGAACTGCCTGGTAGCACCTAACGAGATCCGGAAACGCCAGACCCCCGCCCGTCATTACAGAGCGAGGTATTCTGTGGTGTTTGTAGTTAAAATTGAGCAGATCTGCTTGCAATTTTTTCAGGTGATGATAAGGTATGGGAATGGGAGGGTCTGGAAGAGATAGAGGAGCTTTGGAAGAATCGTCATTTTCACCGATGCTATCCTACCGAAGAGGGAGATCTGGTGCCTCCGCCATTGGGAGAGTAGCTGCCTAATGGTTCCATACAGGGGTGGGAAGTTTGCCTGATATAGGGAAGCAAAAGTCGGGGTGATATTTATCCCCAGATATCTCAAGGAAGTGCTCTTCCAATGATGGGGGAAAGTGGATCGAAGATGATCCACCTCCAAGGGCGGGATATTAACTGGGAGGGCTTCCGATTTTGAGGCATTAATTTTGTAACCCGATAGGGCGCTGTAGCGGTCCAGCTCCTTGTGTAAATTGGGCAGGGAAATCCTAGGTTGGGTCAGGGTAAGGATAACATCATCCGCAAACAGCGAGACCTTAAATTCCCTATCCCTAACCGGGATACCCCTAATAGCCTGATTCCGCCTAATGGACGCCGCCAGAGGTTCTACGCAGAGGGCGAATAATAAGGGTGACAGGGGACATCCCTAGCGTGTGCCGTTAGAGACAGAGAAGGTCGAGGAAGTAGCGAAGGGGGTCTTAACTTGAGAAGACGGGTTGGAATAAAGGTGTCGTATGGCCTGCAGGAATGGTCCCCTCATCCCCATGTGGGTCAACATGGCGAACAGGAAGGGCCACCCCAGTATATCAAAAGCCTTTTCCGCATCCAAGCTCAGGAGCAAGGACGGGATACCCTCCCTATTCGCCACGTCGACTAGGTCTATAACCTTCCTGGTGTTGTCTCCAGCCTGATGGAGAGGGACGAATCCCACTTGATCTTTGTGAATAAGGGAAGGGAGGACCATGTTAAGCCGCAGGGAGAGTAATTTCGTGAAGATTTTCAGGTCTGCGTTCAAGAGCGCAATGGGCCTGTAGTTGGCACAAAGGATGGGGTCCTTATCTGGCTTGGGTATCAGGGTAAGAAAAGAACGTTGCATATCGGGGGGAACCGGGGTATTCTGTAGGAACGCGTTGAACAGTCTGCTCATATGGGGAAGCAAGAGGGGTAAGAATGTTTTATAGTATTCATAAGGCAGGCCGTCCGGACCCGGAGATTTATACGCCGGGAGGGACTTGATGGTTAGTTCTATTTCCTCCTCTGTTATGGGCTTGTTCAAGGAAGCTAGGTCCTGGTCTCGATTGCGGGGATCCCGCTGTCCGTCAGGTACTGTTGCATGCGTTGGGAGAGCTCCGCCGGCAGAGGGGGTCGCTGGGGATGTCACGACTATTGTACAGCTCCGCATAAAAGCTTGCAAACGTATCCACGATAATTCTGAATCCTGTGGGGACCCCCCGCCCTCCCCTGTCCCTGGTAGGACCAGGACAGCGGCTCCCCCGGGGGGGGCAGGGCAGGAAAATCCGTGTCATTCAGGGAGGGGGGAGATCCCAAGGAAATGGCGGGATGAGGGGGTCTGATGCTGCTCGGAGCAGCCTGGGGAGAGCCAGTGAGCATTGTGTGTCCATTGGGGGGGGAGGGGAACCACTCCTTGGATACTCCGGGCCCAGTCCCAGCGTCTCCCGGCCCCAGTCCTCGCGGGTCCTGGAGGGGCAGCGGAGGGTCCTCTGGTGGTGGAGGATCGGGTGGTTCTCGATCTGCCCATCGGATGGCGATGGATGGTCCCCTAAAGTTCTGTTGAAGCAAGGCTGGCAGGAGAGCGAGGTGACTAACCTGCCATTCGGGTCGGCTTCCGGTCACGCCCCCGATCCCTGAATATTTCATTGACGAAGTTCTGGAACACAGCTGGAGCATTACACAAACCAAAAGGCCTAACCAGGTATTCGTAATGCCTGTCCCTAGTGTTAAACGCAGTCTTCCATTCGTCACCTTCCCGTATTCGAATGAGATTGTATGCACCTCTGAGATCCAACTTAGTGAAAATGGAAGCCCCCTTCAACCTGTCGAATAGCTCAGATATTAGAGGTAAGGGGTATCGGTTTTTAATAGTCACTGCGTTTAAACCTCTATAGTCGATGCAGGGTCTGAGGGTACCATCTTTTTTGGCAACAAAAAAGAACCCTGCTCCTGCAGGCGATGAGGATTTCTAGATGAAACCTCTCTCCAGATTCTTGGCGACATACTCAGACATGGCCTGGGTCTCTGGAATGGACAGAGGGTAGGTACGACCCCTGGGCAGGGTTGCTCCAGGGACAAGGTCAATAGCACAGTCAAAGGATCTGTGGGGAGCCTCAGCAGACTTAGTTACATAGTTACATAGTTAGTTAGGTTTAATAAAGACACCAGTTCATCCAGTTCAACCTGAGTGAGTGTGTACAATTGTCCCTATCCCTGTACATTGTACACTCACATTGGTCCCTACCCTCAAGGAGCCCACAATCCAAGGTGCCCATTTATATACTAGGGCCAATTTTTTGGACAGAAGCCAATTAACCTACCTGCATGTCTTTGGAGTGTGGGAGGAAACCGGAGTACCCGGAGGAAACCCACGCAGGCACAGGGAGAACATGCAAACTCCAGGCAGGTAGTGTTGTGGTTGGGATTTGAACCAGCGACCCTGCTTACTGCTATGTGAGAGTGCTAACCACTACACCACTGTGCCGCCCACTTCTTACAGAACACATCCCGGAAATCGATGTATGCCGCGGGAAGATCAGACAATACGGATGTGGTAGCAATGGGAAGTTTCCCCTTGGGGGTCACCTTGAGAAGACAGGACGAGAAACACGAAGGACCCCAAGCCAGGATCTGCCCAGAGAGCCAGTCCACATGTGGCGAGTGGAGCTGTAGCCAAGGAAGGCCCAATACAATGGGGGTAGAGGCCTTGAGTAGGATGAGGATGGAGATCCACTCCTGGTAGAGTATCCCTACCGACATCCTAATAGGTAGCGTCTGGAAACGGATAGGGCCCCCTGGGAGCACAGTGCCATCAATTGCCAAGACTACCAATGGAGTAGCGAGGGGAGAAAGCTTCATAGAAGAAGCAGTTCTCCAGTCCATAAAATTGCTGGCAGCCCCGGAGTCCAGATATGTTAGGACCGATTGGGGAGATGTGCCTACATGGAGGAACACTGGAAGAAGAAGACGAGAAGGTGATGTTTCTGGGTCCAATACTCCACCTTCCAATTGTATTACCTGAGCGTTTCCCGGACGAAGCGAGCAGGAGTCACGAAAATGACCCTCGCCCCCACAATAAAGACACAAGCCCAGAGTTCTGCATCTAGCACGTTCTTTGGGGGTTAGTCTGTTCCAGCCCAGCTGCATGGGTTCCTCAGCAGACAGAGGATGATCCACAGGGCAACGGGGAAAAAGTTCAGGCTGACTAGGACCTAGGGGGTGCTGGCGTCTTTTTTCTAAGGACCTCTCCTGGAAACAAATGTCAATCTGATTGCCTAAGGAAATTACATCGTCCAGACCGGCGGGGATAGCTCTTCCTGCCAATTCGTCCTTCACTCGGTCAGAGAGGCCATGTAAAAAGGTTGCGACCAGGGCCTCATTGTTCCAGCTCAATTCAGCTGTGAGGATACGGAACTGAAGTGCATATTGTCCCACTGAACACGATTCTTGGCGAAGGAGTAAAAGGGCACTAGCCGCAGAAAAAACCCGAGCTGGCTCCTCAAAGATATTACGAAAGAGCTTCAAGAAGTTGGACAGGCTGGAAACCACCGGATCATTTTTCTCCCACAGGGGAGCAGCCCAGGCTAAAGCTTCACCGGAGAGGAGGGAAATGATATAGGCTACCTTTGCCCGATCAGACATAAAGTTTTGAGGCTGAAGCTCAAAATGAATGGTGCATTGGCTGAAGAAGCCCCTGCAGGCCTTGGAGTCCCCAGAGAAACGGGACAGAGCTGGCAGTAATAATGCATGCGTGGATGTGACTGGTGCGATAGGTGCAGCTGCTGACTGTATTGAGGCTTGTCAGGGCTGGCTTAGCCCTTCCTCCTCTGGGCTGGCCGCTCAGCTGTCGGCTAATTGCCAGCTCTCTTTTCTCTCTTCAGTTACCAGCTGTTCCCGATGATGCTCGTCTGGCCTGCCTATATAAAGTCTTCCAGCTCATTTCTCCTTTGCCTTCACGTTTGGTCACATCACTAGGAACCATCTCCTGCTGTTGTTTCAAGACTGGCTTGCTAACATCCCTCCTGGCTTCCATCCTGCTTGCAGTTGCTCTCTGTGGATCCCTGACATCTGGACTGGCTGATTACCCGATCTGGTTTATGAACTTTGGACTGGCTGACTACCCGATCTGGCTACTGGACTCTGGCTTGCTTGACTACGCTTTTTCCTATTTATCTTTTTATTTTTATTAATAAACAAGTGTGATTAGATTGTCCTTCTGTCTCTGTCTGTTTCATGGTTCCTGACAAGGCTGCAGGTTCGGGGTTCCCAAGGAAGCCTGTAGCTACTTCAAGCGGGAAGCCAGATCTTGAAGGAATCACATCAGCTGAGTCTGATTAGATTCCTGGGTCTCAAGTCTCCGAACTATGCCCTGCAATTGATCGACTGCAGGAAGCGGCACGTCAGCCGGGTCCATGGCTGATCAAACTGTCAGGACACCTTGAGGCCAGGTGACAGATGCCCACCATAGGGATCAGGAGTGCACCACAAGGTTGTGGACCCTACGGCTGACTGCTGCGGATGGGAGTCAAGGTGATAAAGAAGGCAGGGCTGCCAGAACACCAAGACAGATCCCTCCGGGGTTAGAGCGCACATTTCCCTGGGGCGCGGAGGCTAAGAGCCAGGTGTTCACCAGAGCCTCTAGGATGGATTGGACTGCAACTGGCTCCAGGTTGCGACCCCCAGGGTCTCCCAGCTCGCACCCACAGTAGGCAATAGGAGGATGGGGATAGTGAGGGATAAAGCCAAGGTCGGGGCCACAAGCAGACAGGAATAGTCAGGGACACGCCAATAGGTCAGGATCACAGGCAAACAGGGATAGTCAAGGACACGCCAAAGTCGGTAACGGAACAACAGAAGAGCACACGGCAGGTAACAGGAAGCCAAACACACAAAGGTTGATCAGCAGGGTTGGCCTGCAGTGCACAGGTTAATATAGAGTTCTCTGATAGGAGCTAGGGTGGAGCCATGCCAGAGGATGGATTACAAAAGCAGTCAGGTGAGGGTCGGCTGGTCTCTAGACATGAAAACAGGTAAGCAGACAAACTCTATTGCATAACCATGACAAGGACTCACGGGAAGATTCCCGTCAGTATCCGTAACACGGGAACTACCCCAGTGAAGCTGCCACCCAGATTGCTGCTGGGACAGGTTAGCTCTGTCACCCCCATCACAGCAAGTGATCAAGAGGAAGAAAGCCAGACAGAGACTCCTGACCCCTGCCTGGAAGGAAAGAGCAAAGGCCCAACTGCTAAGATGGAAGGACGCTTTCTCTAAAAGCGAATTAGACGTGGGACCAGCTAAAAGTGCCACTCACCGAATCTGCCTGGAAGAGAACAGCCCTTTTAAAGAAAGGATGAGGCGAACCCCACTAGGGGGTCTGGAAGACCTGAGAGAGCAGTTGGCGGAGCTGAAGAGGAGAGGCATCATCCGGGAGTCTAGAAGCCCATACGCCTCCCCCATAGTAGTGGCGAGAAAGAAGAATGGGTCGCTGCGCCTGTGCATTGACTATAGAACCCTGAACAGAAGGACCATTCCCAATCAGTACACCACCCCTTGGATAGAAAATGCCCTACATCGGGAGCCCAGTAATTCAGGATGTTGGATTTGAAGAGCGGGTGTTATCAGATCCCAATGTGCCCCGAAGATAGGGAAAAGACTGCCTTTATCACCCCAGTGGGGTTCTTCGAGTTTAACCGGATGCCTCAAGGGTTGTCTGGGGCCCCAGCAACTTTCCAAAGGCTTATGGAGAAGACAGTGGGCGACATGAACTTGATAGAAGTGTTAGACTACATGGATGACATAATAGTCTTCGGGAGAACACTGGAAGAGCATGAGGCACGTCTGGAAAAGGTCCTGAAGAGACTCCACGAAGAGGGCTTGAAGCTTTCCATGGAGATGTGCCAATTCTACCAACCCTTAGTGACTTACTTGGGACATATCGTGTCCAAAGAGGGCTTAGCGACTGACCCAAAGAAGCTAGAGGCCGTCATTTCTTGTCCCAGGCCCTCCAACGTGACTGAACTCAGGTCATTCCTGGGATTCTGCTCATACTACAGAAGGTTCGTGGAAGGGTTCGCAAAAATAGCCCGTCCCCTCATTGAGCTCTTGAAGAACCAGGAAGAGGCTGGTGAAGAATCACAACGGCTTGGAAGTGGGCAGTGGTAGACAAGCTTAGAGACTACCTGTACGGGGCTGAGTTTGTAGTAAAGATGGACAACAACCCCCTCACCTACTTGCTCACTACTGCCAAGCTGGATGCCACTGGCCACAGGTGGCTCGCCGCCCTTTCAGCCTTTACCTTTAGTCTGAAATACAGACTAGGAGTTGGCAACCGTGATGCGGATGCTCTATTCAGAAGACCTCACGATCCCCTGAGTTCCCCAGAAGACTGGACTCAACTCACTCCAGAAGAAGTCAGAGCCCTGTGTGAGGGGACAAATCACTATGGTAAAGGAGGGGCCAGAGCCGAAGTTGTAGGGGTGTCTGCAGCAGGAGTCCTCAGATGTTATTGTGATGTCTCTCAAGTGGTGCAAGAAGGCCTTCCCAAGCTGTCCAGGAAGGATCTTAGGAAGGATCAGGAAGAAGACCCATTGTGTGGACTAGTGAAGAAGGCAATGTCAAAAACCCAATGTACTTCAGAAAAGTCCTTGTAAGGAAGCCAAGCTGCTGCTGAAGGAATGGGATCGGTTGCGGCTGCAGCAGGGAGTGATTCTGAAGAAAAGTTGCAGTTGCTCCTGCTGGAGAAACACAGAGAGAGGGTACTAATCGCTCTGCATGACCACCATGGTCACCTGGGAGCTGAAAGGACTTTGCAGTTAGTGAAAGACAGATTTTACTGGCCTCACATGAGGAGAGAGGTAGAGAGTTACTGTCATTCCTGCCTCAGGTGTATACAACGGAAGACGCTGCCACAGAGGGCTGCCCCAATGGGCCATCTGGAAAGTCAGGGCCCAATAGACCTGGTCTGCATAGACTTTCTCTGTCTGTAAAATGACTTGAGTGGAGTAGGGGACATCTTAGTGGTGACAGACCATTTCACCCGCTATGCCCAGGCTTTTCCTACTAGAGATCAACAAGCAATAACAGTGGCAAAGACTCTTGTTGAGAAGTTCTTCATCCATTATGGATTACCCCAAAGGTTACACTCAGACCAGGGAAGAGACTTTGAAAGTAGACTAATAAAAGAACTACTGGGGTTATTGGGCATACAGAAGTCGAGGACTGCACCCTATCCCCCACAAGGGGATCCTCCACCAGAAAGGTTCAACCGCCCTCCTGAATATGCTGGGTGTGTTGACCGCAAAACAGAAGCCCCACTGGAGTAGACACATCGCTGCATTAGTCCATGCCTATAACAGCATGGTATACAACGGAAGACGCTGCCACAGAGGGCTGCCCCGATGGGCCATCTGGAAAGTCAGGGCCCAATAGACCTGGTCTGCATAGACTTTCTCTGTCTGTAAAATGACTTGAGTGGAGTAGGGGACATCTTAGTGGTGACAGACCATTTCATCCGCTATGCCCAGGCTTTTCCTACTAGAGATCAACAAGCAATAACAGTGGCAAAGACTCTTGTTGAGAAGTTCTTCATCCATTATGGATTACCCCAAAGGGTACACTCAGACCAGGGAAGAGACTTTGAAAGTAGACTAATAAAAGAACTACTGGGGTTATTGGGCATACAGAAGTCGAGGACTGCACCCTATCCCCCACAAGGGGATCCTCCGCCAGAAAGATTCAACCGCCCTCCTGAATATGCTGGGTGTGTTGACCGCAGAACAGAAGCCCCACTGGAGTAGACACATCGCTGCATTAGTCCATGCCTATAACAGCACCAAATATGATTCCACGGGTTACTCACCCTATCGATTGATGTTCGGCCGAGAAGCCCGGCTACCAGTGGATCTGGCTTTTGGAAACTCTCTGGACCACACTTCGGAGTCTTCCCACAAAGGATATGTGAACAGACTGAGAAAGAACTTGCAAATTGCCTACGAGCAGGCCCAAGCTACTTCAAGATCCAGGGAGAGCAGAAATAAAAAGAACTTTGACTTGAGAGTGAAGATTCAAGATCTTCAAATAGGTGACCGGATACTGCAGAGAAATTTGGGCATTCCAGGGAAGGATTATCTGGCCGATTGCTGGAAGTCGCAGCCTTATGTTGTGTGTGGAAAACTCCCAGGCATCCCCGTATACGAAATCAAACTAGAGGGGAGCACTGTACCTGTGAAAACCTTCACCAGAACCACCTGTTGCCCCTTACAGAGGCGGTTAAGACAAGTATGGAGAAGGAACTTCCATCCACATCCAGTGAAGTCAGTAGGCCGACTACCAGATCTCAGTCAAAGTCCTTGGAGGAAGAAGATGAAGACTTAGGGATGAGTTGGCTGTGGCCCACGGAGGCTCCGGAAATAGTTATGGATGTCCTCCCTGATGCAGAGGAAGGTCATACTGAAACTCTTAGAGCAGAGGCCCCAGAGTTTGTGCCAGCAGTTGACCCTACTGAAAAACTGCTTATTCCTAGTTACTCTCCACTGGTTGAGACTGAAAAAGGGGTTACAGATACCTGTCAGTTGGACATGGAAACCCCAAGAGTTCAAAGAGAAAAGAGACATTCGCCCACCCCGCAGACTAACTTATGACACATTGGGCGAATGCTCGGAGTCATCACAGCACGTTAGTAAAAGAAACTCTGAACTGCCTGATTCCCTTACTACTGATTCAGTAGGGGACAACCCCACCTCACCCCTTGGCACATCTGTACCTAACATTGTAATCTCAGCTGTGAGTGCACAGGACAGCTCCCCACCATACGACAACTGGGGGGAGGCTCCTCTATCGTTTTATATAGTCACATAGATGATAAAGTGAAAAGCCACTTTGGGGACCAGAGTTCAAGTGGGGAGAGTGTGTAGCAGGGATATAATGGTGTATTAATGCAATAAATTTGAAGTACAACGTAAATCTGTGGACAATGTATTCACTAGTATTGGATACCATCTAATGACCAAAAACTGGAATTGGTCCTTAGCTATTTTTCTTTTCTATGGTGTTGAAAGATAACAGGAAGTGACAGTGTTTACTTTGGTCATTTTGACCTTATCTACCCAGGAGTCTGTGTGACCTACCCATGAACACTTTGATATGCAGTGCATGCTGGGTAGGGTATAAAAGGGACTTCAGCGGCCATATTTGGTCTCTTGGAACCACGTTGCCTGCCTGTGCGGAACTGTGTGTGAGGTTCTTGGACGCATCTGTAGATAGTCACTGCGGAGTGCAAACCATACTGTTTGCTGGGTGACTGGATGGAGCCAAGAACTGGTGATCATATCGACGGGGATCGGAGACGCTTGTTGGAGCAGTGGAGACTCGGATCCAGACGATGGAGTGACACGGACATCTGGCCTAGTCAGCGGAAGCAAGCTGCAGTTGCAAGACTCAAGCCATCACTCAGAACTCTGATCCGATTGGTTGCGGCCCACCATTTAATCTATTACACGTACTTGGACTTACTAATAGGCCTTGCTGGAACCTGTTGTTCCACGGAAGCGTAATTGAGCAACTGACACTTAGTAGGCTCAAGGACCTTTGGTACCTAAGTGTGATTACAAGTTTCTGGAGTTACACCTGGAGCGTTCTAAGTTAACTTTCTCAACTTACCCCTTTGGATTACAATTATTTGAGAAACTATTTAAGCTAGCGAATAAAGAGGATAAAGGAGGAAATACATTCAGTGAGGCCTCATGTTAGACTTTAAATAAGGAGAGCTCCCAGGTCTAGATAGTAACATACTTGCATGTTGTTTGTTGTATTTGCCTGTTGACTTATGTTGTGCTGGCGTTCTACGTTGGAAAGGCAGTGCAAACTCTGTAACCACCTATTTGCTATATTTTCAGTAAAAGTATTCCTGTTTAAGCTCACGTACACACGGTCGGAGATTTTGGCAACCAAATCCGTCAGATTTTGTCCGTCGGATTTAGTCCGACGGATTGTGTCCGAAACTGTTGCATACACACGTTCGGGCCAAGTTGTCTGATTTAGCGGTTGCCAAGAACACGGTGACGTAATTTCGTTACGATGGGACTACATTCAGGCTAGTAGCCAATAGCTTTGATGTAGGAATTTGATCTGAGCATGCGTGGCACTTGGTCTGATCAAAATTCGCTACACATGATCGGATTAGGTCCGACCGGCCCAGTTGGTCGGGAAATATTTCCAACATGTTGGAAAATTGGGTCCGACGGAGATTCGGACGGAATCAGTCCGATGCATACCACACACAGACGGATTATCTGACGACACGGTCCGATAAGACGCATTCCGACGGATTCTCCGACCGTGTGTACGCGGCATAAGAGTACAAGTCTGTGGTTTACTGTCTTTCCCCACAAGGTGGAGCCAGAGGATCCTGAGGGATAGACACAGGTACATTATTTTGTTTACACTGTATTGTATTATTATTATTGCACCACAGCTGTGCCAAGGGGACAGAGTCGTTCAGAAGGGGGGTTTCTCAGTAGAGTGCAGGCCCAACTCAAATCAGCAGCTCCTTCGGGGGTCAGTGCTACATTAGCTTTTAATAACATATTTCTATTTGTTAGTTTTTACGTTTTTAATAACACCCCTTTCTTATCTATGTATAAAATAACATGTAATAATACATTTTGACACTGAACAGACATTTTAAACACAGTGATTGGGTCCTGTGAATGTGTTCCTGCAGCTGCAGTATTAACTTTGTTTTAGAATCCCAATCAAAAATTAGTCATAACAATAGAAAAATCAATCAGTTACATCAGCATCAGGTGCTTGATAGCTGCTGCTGATCCAAGACTGAGTAATTTAGTTTTAGTTATAGTTATAGTTTTATGAATGTGAGCCTATCAAGGGAGTCTGTGGACAGGCGCACTCTATGATCGGTTACAAACCCTCCAGCAGCACTGAATGTGCGTTCAGAAAGAACGCTGGATGCAGGACAGGCCAGTAGCTCAGTTGCATATTGAGCTAGTTCTGGCCAGTGGTCAAGATCCAGTAACCCAGTGGATGCTCTGTTGGAAAGGTCTCCAAGTCATCTATCGCCTCTAGATATTCCTGTACCATGTAATGCAGACACTGACGATGGTTGCTTGAGTCGATCAGACCTAGGTGCTGAGGACTGAAGAATTGTCTTTATTTCCGGATCAATGGAAAAAAAGATCACCAACAACAACTTGAAAACTGCCTCAAATCAATAGAGGACTGGATGACCACTAACTCCCTCCAGCTGAACGAATCAAAGACAGAGCTTCTTATCTTACACCCAAATCATAAGCCCGCAACCAAAACCTCCTGGTCTCCACCAACCGTCTTTGGGCAGACTATCTTCCCAAAGACCAAAGCGAAGAGTCTCGGGGTTATTTTAGACGCACAAATGTCAATGGATGCGCAAATAGGATCTGTAGTCAGTGGATCTCACCATCTGCTATGCATGCTTCGCAGACTCATCCCTTTTATCCCAAAGAATGACAAAGCAGTGGTAGTTGGAACAATCATTAATTCACGACTGGACTACGCAAACTCGCTTTACATAGGATTACCACAATATCAACTTGCGTGATTACAACTGATCCAAAACACAGCGGCAAGGCTGATAACAGGAAAAAACCCCTGGGAATCCATCTCTCCTTCGCTGAGGAGTTTACATTGGCTAACCGTAAAAAATCGGATCACGTTCAAGACCCTTTGCCTCACCCACAAATGCGTGCATAGAGAGGCTCCACAATACCTAATGGAGAAAATAAATCATTACACACCAAACCGCAGTCTTCGATCAGCCAACAAAAACCTCCTCCTCGTGCCCAAAGCCTGTTATAAATCCAAGGGGGATCGGAGATTCGCTGTCCAAGGGCCTCGGCTATGGAATGCTCTACCAATCAACATCTGCCTGGAAGAAAATCACCTGGCTTTTAGGAAAAAACTCAAGACCTTCCTCTTTTAGCAGATGATCAAAGCTCGCCACAGCGCCTAGAGGCGATTCAGTTCGCATTGTGCGCTATACAAGTATTTCATTCATTCATTCATTCAAAGGCATTGGTCCTTCTCCACTGCTCTTTCTCTGACTGAACAAAGCTGTCATGGTTATGCAGTAATCTTTGTTTGTCAGCTTACCTCTCCTCCATGTGTTCACCTTTAGAGGCCAGCCACTCTCACCTGGTTACTTAAATAATCTCTCCTCAAAACATGGCTCCACCCCAGCCCCTATCAGGGAACTCTATATTAACCTGTGCACTGCAAGCCTGGCTTTCTGATCAACCTTTGTGTGTTTAGCTTCCGTGTGCATCTTGCTGTGTCTTCTACATCCGATTCCAGTTACCGATCTTGGCTTGTTCTTGACTATCCCTGCCTGCTTGTGACTCTGACCTTTGGCATGTTCTATGTTTATCCTTGTCTGCTAGTCGCCCCGACCTTTGGCTTAATCCTTTACTATTTCTGTCCTCTTGTAACCTACTGTGAGAGTGAGCTGGGAGACCCTGGGGGTCGCGACCTGGAGCCAGTTGCAGCCCAGTCCATCCTCACCACTAGAGGCTCTGGTGAACACCTGCTGGCTCTTAGACTCCACGCCCTGGGGAGTCTTACACTATAGCCCCTGTGGGATCCGTGTTGGTGTTTCAGCGGACCTGCCTTCCTTAACTACCTAGACTCCCATCCACAGCAGTCAGCTGTAGGGTCCACTACCTTTGCGGTGCACTCCTGACCAAACGGTGTGCATCTGCCACCTGGCCTCAGGTGACCTGACAGAAGACTCAGCAAAACGTTGTCCAGCACCAGGAAATTGTAACTTCACAGGGTCTGGAAATGCATTGCACAAACCTTTCTTCAAGGCCTCCTGAGGATGTTTCATCCTCTGCTCCCTCTGCGAAGGCAGGATGAGTTCTGCAACCTTACCCTTATTACATGGATCAAGAAGGGTTACCAGCCAGTAATGATTCCTTCTCCTTGATACAACCATGAATCCTAGGGTCCTTACACTTCATGGCCTCCCTGATTCTGCAAAGCCTGTGAAAGTTTGCAGAGGCATTCGATTATAAGTTCTCTGGGTCACTAAGGATCACATGATCCATAACAACCTCCTCCCGGCCACTTACAACTCCTTGGGTTTCTGGGGACTGAAAACAATCCCTTGAAGACTGCTGCTGAGTGTTATCCTCCACGTCCATGCTGACACAATCCTTCTCCTCCTCTTCTTCCTGTGTTTTTGGTGGGCCCGCAGGAATACTATCTGGATAAAGGGGGCCTTGAGAGGTAAGCAAGTCTCCCTCTTCCTCCCGCTGTTCTGCCTCAAGTGCCCTATCCATTATTCCATTAAGCGTGTGCTCCAAGAGGAAGACAAGAGGGACAGTATCACTGATGCATGCATTGTCGCTGCTCAGCATCCTTGTGGCCTCATCAAATGGTGACAGGAACTGTGCATGCATCCTTGTTCAGTAGCCACTGGCGTGGCAAAAAGAAGCCAAGTTCCCCTGTCCCTGTCCTGGTGCCATACTCACAAAGGTACTCATTGATGGCCCTCTGCTTCATGTGCAGCTGCTGCAGCAATGCCAACGTTTACTTCCACCTGATGGACATGTCACAAATGAGGCGGCTGGTGGGCAGGTTGCATTCCCTTTCAATGTCAGCCAGCCGAGCACTGGCATTGTATGACCATTGGAAGTGACCACAGACTTTTCAGGCCTGCCTCAGGAGATCTTGTAAGCCTGGGTACCTGCTCAAGAACCACTGCACCACCAAATTCTGGATGTGTGCCAAACATGGAACATTGGGTCAAGTGTCCCTGTCGGAAGGAGGAGAGAAGGTTGGTGCCATTATCACATACAACCATTCCTGGCTGAAGCTGGCGTGGCATTAACTACCTCTGAGCCTGCCCCTGCAGAGCTGGCAGAATCTCTGCCCCAGTGTGGCTCCTGTCCCCTAATCAGTGGTTTAACCTTAAACTATGTAGAGGGTTCTTTACTGTAAGAGTGGCAATGATTTGGAATTCCCTTCCAAAGGCGGCGGTCTCAGCGGGGGGCATCGACAGTTTCAAGAAACTATTAGATAAGCACCTGAACGACTGCTACATTAATACAATGTAATACTGACATATAATCACACACATAGGTTTTATGTAACTATGTAACTCATGCACCGCATGACATCTTTTTGCCTGAGCGCCCCTTGAACACTTACGGAGCACTGCTGGTTCAGAGAAAAAAATCTGCAGAAGAGGCCATAGAGGAAGAAGAAGAGGAGAGGTGGATGAGAGAGCTATGGCAGAATCACCGTGAGCATTTTGGAGGCATGGTGGTGGAACAAGCTCCAACAAAAACTGAACCCTGTCCTGCATTCTTCCCAACTGCCAGCAGAGTTACCCAGTGTGCCGTGAAGGAAAGGTAACATCCCTGCCCATGCTAGCTAGACCTGAGTCTGTGGTAATAAGGAACTTTTCAAAATCAGTGGGGAGTCATCAGTGCACTGCACCTCCGGAGCTCTGCGGTGTGATGCAGTAGGGTGGCTGCCCTTAAGCTGCCCCCTAGAGGACATCCTGCCTCGTTGGAGTTGTGCCTCCTCCTCCTCCTCTATTCTATCAGGCACCCAAGTAGAATCAGTGACCTTGTCACCCCCTCCCTCCTCATCACTGGAGCAAACTTGTCACTATGCTGCAGCTGGGGGAACATGACTGCCAGTTTCTTATCCTTCTTGGGCACCCCCTCTCTCTAGGCTCATGTCACTCTCTTCCTCAACCTGGGAACCAACATCGGAACCTTCAAATTGCTGCGCATCCTCCAGCAGCAGTTTCCGACACTGTGGTCAAATAGTTTGGTGGACTCCTCCGTGCATGATGGTTGGGCTACGGAAGGAGTGACTGTGGACAAGGAGCTGGTGGAATAGGCCACTTTGGCAGCTGCATAGGAAGGAAAACGACTCTGAGCCTGGGTGACAGGATGAGGAGGATGAGGATGGCTTTGTTATCCACTCCACCAACTCTTCTGCATGTTCTGGCTCAATAACACGGCCAGCAGCAGAAAAAAGGACAAGTGTGCCCCACGGCCACCGGTAGAGGATGCACCATGTCCATGACCAGTGTTACCGGCCTCAAAATGTGAATTAAGAGAGCCGATGATTGTAGACGCGATGAGATAAGGTGATCAGCTTGGCGTGGACTGCAAAGAATCACACAAACAGCATGAGATATGACCACTGACTTTATGGCTGGAAGTAGTTTCATTTTTACATAACAATACATCTTTTACATTTTTATAGTCACATGTTTATAAACATTAACAATATATATAATACAGATTTTAACTAAAGTATTTTAAAACGTAGTTATAACAATGAACATTACTATATTTAATAACATATATATCCCTGTTATTCAGTGTTATAGATAATTATCTTTATCTCTCTGGTACACTTTAAGTGTGCAATAATCATACTAGCAATGCATTGCTTTAATACAAATATTTTCATGGTAGTACTCTTTTTTAACCACTAGATGGTGCACATTGCATGTCTGTATGATGCAATACATAAGCTTTACATACAATAGGTTTTTTTCTATATTAAATAACAGAAAACATGTGCTTCTATAAATCTATGCAATTTTCAATAAATCAGGTTTAAATATACCTATTTAGAAAGGTTTAGTGTTTATCATAGACATTTGTTCTGACTAATACAGTATTTTCATGTTCTTATGCACTTTTCACTTGTTTCTGACACATGCTGTTCTAAACTTCTAATTACAGCAAAACTATAGCATAAAATCTGCTGAGACTTTTTCTGCATCTGCTCAAGATGTTTAGGAATCTTTCTATCACAGGTTAATACAGATTAGGAACGATTTAGAGTACATACCTGCAAAGAATCACACAAACAGCATGAGATATGACCACTGACTTTATGGCTGGAAGTAGTTTAATTTCCAGTCACATGGTGTGTGGCCTTATATAGACTCTGTTTGTGTACCTTCTCTGCCATCTACTGGTTATTAATAGAATAGAAGGGACATGTTTAGAAATATAAAAAAAAAATGAATATGTACTTTGCTTTGGGGTGTCTGTTTTGTGACCATATAAACCCCAGTCCGTCACACTCTCCCCTCCTTCAGTTAATGGCTCCTGACATTAAACTCAATTGGTATCTGAACACTATTTAGTGATTTAAGTAACCCAAATAGGTACTTGTTGCCACCAAGGAGCTACGTTAACTACCTGGCATGTCATGGGAGTAGCTAGCATTGTAGGAGTTTGTATGGTGTGAATCTGACTTGGTATGTATCTTGGCTGACCTAGTGTGTCATATGTAAAGATCTCTTTAGGCTTAGCTTGTCTGGTAGATCTTCTGACAGGAGTTGAGTCTTCTCCATCAACATCATTTTACATTTGCATATCTTGGTTCACAGGTAAGTCTTGACTTAATGAGGGTAATTCTGCAGTGTCTAGTCCCACCATGTCTGTAGCCCAGATTTGGTCGCCAACTACTGTTCCATCATTTTGTTCTTGTTCAAGATTGGGTGTGGTAGTTGTAGGATAGAACTCCTCAGCAGAAACTCTTAATGGGATTTTCTGTACGTTTTGAGAGTTTGGTTGAGACACAATACAATCATGACTTTCTGTAGTCTCTGGTATATAAGGATAATACCATCTTTCTTCATCTGAACATTCCTTCTCCTGGTCCACATCCATTCTGGTATCCTTTCTGTTACTTGATTGTCTTTGTTTCATCGATACTCTTGGAATGTGTCCTTCAATTGGTAGGTCATTTACTGGTAGTAAAAGATTTCTGTGCAGTACTCGAATAGTCTTTTTACCACTTTCAGGCTGAATTTTGTACACAGGCCCATCTTTGATTCTTTCTACCACTTTGTGTACTGATTCTTCCCAGTATGAACGAAGTTTACCAGGTCCTCCTCTTTCAGAGAGATTTCGTACTAAGACCCGATCACCCGGTTGAAGAGGTGCTCCTTTTATCTGTTTGTCATAGTACTTCTTCCCTTTAGCAGATGATTTTTTTCTATTCTCGGATGCGATTTTGTAAGCTTCTTGCATTCTAGATGCCCATTTCTGAGTAAATATTGGTTGACTTTCTGATCCCTTTTCCAAATTTAGGTTGAGCATTAGGTCAATTGGCAAACGAGGAGATCTTCCATACAATAGAAAGAATGGCGAGTATCCTGTGGCTTCATGCCTGGTGCAATTATATGCATGAACCATATGTGGAAGATGTTCTTTCCAATCTGACTTTTTCTCTTCCTCTAAGGTGCGAAGCATCTGTAACAAAGTACGGTTCAGTCTCTCCACTGGGTTACCCTGTGGATGGTATGGAGTAGTTCTTGAATGAGAAATCTCTGCCAATCGTTGCAATGTCTGAAATAAGTTGTTTTCAAATTCTCTTCCTTGGTCATGGTGGAGTTTCTCTGGATAGCCAAAACGTGGTATGAAATCTTGAAAGATCTTTTCTGCCGCCGTTTTGCCAGATTTGTTCTTAGTTGGATACGCTTGTGCAAAGCGTGTGAAATGGTCAACTATTACAAGTATATACTCATATCCTCCTTTGCTTTTCTCCAAGTGAAGATAATCAATGGATACTAACTCCAAAGGTGAACTGGTAGTAATCGAACCCATAGGTGCTCTTTCGGTAATATTTGGACGCTTTTGTTTGATGCAGCTGCACTTCTTCAGCACATATTCATCAATGTCTTTTTGCATAAATGGCCAGTAAAATCGTTCACGTGCTAGGTGGGTTACCTTGTCAGTACCAATGTGACCCATGTCATCATGAAGATTTCTTAAGACCAATGGTTTTAACTTTTCTGGTAGAACTAGCTGTTTTCGGGTTCCAGAGTGTCGGTAGAGGATTCCTTCATCGACTCTGAGTTTATTCCATTCATGTATCAAACGTCTTGTTTTGCTGGTCATACTCTCCTTTTCTTTGTGGTTTGGAATCCAGTCGTTCTCCTTAAGCCAGACCACTTCTCTAATGTTGGTATCGTCTTGTTGTAATGCTCTGATATTCTCCTGAGTCATTGGGCAGATTGTCTGTCCTTTCAGCAATTCTTCGGCCACATCACTTTCTGAGTGAAGAGTCAATGAAGCCACCCATAATGCCTCTTCTTCGTCAACAGCTTTGCTCCCTTGCCACATAGCTGACACAACCTCAGATGGTACAAGCTCTGTGTACTCACTCAGATTCTTCGTGAGTTCCACCGGAAATCGTGACAGTGTATCTGCGTCTGCATTCTGTTTACCTGGCCTGTACTTGATATCGAAGTGGAAATCGGCCAACTCGCCAACCCAGCGATGACCCACAGCATTCAATCTGGCAGTACTCAATACATATGTCAATGGGTTGTTGTCTGTGTAAACGGTGAATGTTGGAGCGTAGTACAAGTAATCTCTGAATTTGTCACAGACTGCCCACTTGAGAGCTAAAAACTCAAGTTTACCAGAGTGAAGATGGTAATTGCGCTCTGCTGGAGTCAATGTTCTGGAGCCAAACCCAATAACACAAAGTTTTTCTCCTTGTCGTTGGTATAGTACAGCACCTAGGCCTTCATTGGAAGCATCAGTGTGTAAGACGAAGGGTAAATCAAAATCAGGGTATGCTAGAATTGGTGGATTGGTTAGCATGTCCACCAGTCTGGATACTACAGCTTGATGTTTGGGTGTCCATTGAATCAGTGTTTTAGATGGCACTTGTGCTTTGTTCCCGTTTTTCTTTATAGATTCCATCCGATTGTTTTTGGGGATGGATGTAGCAGATTCTTTCTCAGTGTTCTGCAAAAGTTCATACAGTGGTTTAGCAAGTCGAGAGAAATCTTGAATGAAGGACCTGTAGTAGCTCAGGAATCCTAACAAAGATCTGACCCCTCCCACTGTTTTGGGTTCTTTCCTTTTCAAATGTAATACCGCTTCAAGATCTTTTGGGTCAATTTTTATGCCTTCTTCTGACACCATTCGTCCAAGGTATCGAATCTGTCGTTTAAAGAGTTCACACTTCTTCGGTCTAAGTTTGATACCATGCTCACGCATTCGACTAAGCACTTGCCTAATATCATTGACATGCTCCTGAAAAGTTTTGGAGTAGCAAAGTACGTCATCCAAGTATGGAGAACAACATTTGTCTCTGATGCCCTCTAATACATTCTCCATGCATCTCTGAAAAGCTGCTGGGGCATTCGTTAATCCAAATGGAATACGGTTCCACTCCAGGAGTCCCCAGGGGGTGCTGAAAGCTGTCAGATGTCTGGAATCTTCATGCACAAAGCCTTGATGATACGCACTACCCTGGTCCAGGATTGAGAACCACGTAAATCCTCCTAAGCTATCCAGCAGATCTTGTATTCTGGGTAGTGGATGTCTATCTGGGATAGTCTTTCGGTTTAACTCCCTAAAGTCAACACATAGTCGTAGGCTACTGTCCTTCTTTCGAACACAAACAACTGGTGATGAGTATGCGGAAGAAGATTTTGTTACCCAACCTCGGTCAAGAAGGTTTTGGATATATTCTTTCACTTCTTTGTATAGGGGTTTCGGTATCGAATTGTAGCGTTTCTGGACAGGAGTTTCATCTTTCAGATTTATCCTCAGTTTCAGGTTAGGGATGCATCCTATGTCTCCCTCATCTCGAGCAAAGACATCTGATTCATCATATAACATTTGTCTCGCTATCTCCTGTTCTTCTTCTGAGAGATCTTCCAAATTGACAGGTGGGTGCCACTTAACAGATTTGTTAGTGGGTAGCTGATTTCCAGTGTCCACTTGATTCAACTGGTTTACATAAAACACCCTTTTCTTCTGGTCAATTCCCTTTCCATCGTCTTTGTTTGGAGACAATGGTAGAATCTCAGCTGCTGGAGAAATGGTACCTAGTGATGGACGAACTTCCGACGGGACGTTTCGCGAACGCGAAACGCGAACGGACACAAACGTTCGCGAAAACGACCGTTCGCCGCGGGCTCCATTGACTTCAATGGGAGGCGAATTTCGCAAACCTTTAGGTCGAATTTGCGGCCACGGGGTAATTATTAGGGGGTAGCACGTAGTCCCACCACCTGGACAATAGCATAATACATGTATGAGGTGAATTTGGGATCGATAACTACAAGCATTTTTTTTTTATTTGGGAAATTGTTCTGACAATTCAGGACTATGGAGCTAATGAAGGCAATGGAGGAGAGGGAAGGTCAGGGACCAGGGTAGGCAAACAAGAGGGTGCAGGAGATACAGAGCACTGACAGCAGCACCGTAATACAGAGCACTGACATCAGCACCGTGACATACAGCGCTGACAGCAGCTCCGTGACATACAGCGCTGACAGCAGCTCCGTGACATACAGCGCTGACAGCAGCTCCGTGACATACAGCGCTGACAGCAGCTCCGTGACATACAGCGCTGACAGCAGCTCCGTGACATACAGCGCTGACAGCAGCACCGTGACATACAGCGCTGACAGCAGCTCCGTGACATACAGCGCTGACAGCAGCTCCGTGACATACAGCGCTGACAGCAGCTCCGTGACATACAGCACTGACAGCAGCTCCGTGACATACAGCGCTGACAGCAGCTCCGTGACATACAGCGCTGACAGCAGCACCGTGACATACAGCGCTGACAGCAGCTCCGTGACATACAGCGCTGACAGCAGCTCCGTGACATACAGCGCTGACAGCAGCTCCGTGACATACAGCGCTGACAGCAGCTCCGTGACATACAGCGCTGACAGCAGCACCGTGACATACAGCGCTGACAGCAGCTCCGTGACATACAGCGCTGACAGCAGCTCCGTGACATACAGCGCTGACAGCAGCTCCGTGACATACAGCGCTGACAGCAGCTCCGTGACATACAGCGCTGACAGCAGCTCCGTGACATACAGCGCTGACAGCAGCTCCGTGACATACAGCGCTGACAGCAGCACCGTGACATACAGCGCTGACAGCAGCTCCGTGACATACAGCGCTGACAGCAGCTCCGTGACATACAGCGCTGACAGCAGCTCCGTGACATACAGCACTGACAGCAGCTCCGTGACATACAGCGCTGACAGCAGCTCCGTGACATACAGCGCTGACAGCAGCACCGTGACATACAGCGCTGACAGCAGCTCCGTGACATACAGCGCTGACAGCAGCTCCGTGACATACAGCGCTGACAGCAGCTCCGTGACATACAGCGCTGACAGCAGCTCCGTGACATACAGCGCTGACAGCAGCTCCGTGACATACAGCGCTGACAGCAGCTCCGTGACATACAGCGCTGACAGCAGCACCGTAAGCAGCCCCAGGAGGAAGTCAGCACAGCACAGGGATGGTGTGATCCCCTCATAATAAGAACCCCCAGGAGGAAGTCAGCACAGCACAGGGATGGTGGGAGCCCCTCATAATAAGAACACCCAGGAGGAAGTCAGCACAGCACAGGGATGGTGGGAACCCCTCATAATAAGCAGCCCCAGTAGAAATATGACACCGCTCAACCTCTTCAAAGAGGAGGGTAGGGGCATATAGTACGGTGTGCTTTTTTGGGTCAGGGAAGTGAGCCAAATGAATTAAGAAGGTCTGTGTGCTTGATTCCAAAAATTGTTTATAGACATATACATGGTCTACTGATCACATGTGTTGAATTCCTCCGAGATCCATGCCTCATTCATTTTTAGAAATGTGAGGTAGTTAACACTGTGGTGAGCTAGGCGAGTACGCTTATCGGTCACAATCCCCCCTGCTGCGCTGAACGTCCTTTCGGACAGGACACTGGATGAGGGGCAAGCCAACAGTTCGATTGCAAATTGGGCAAGCTCTGGCCAGAGGTCAAGCCTGCCCACCCAGTAGTCTAGGGGTTCATCACTCCTCAGAGCGTCCACATCGGCCGTTAACCCAATGTAGTCGGACACCTGACGGTCTAGGCGTTCCCTGATGCTGGATCCGGATGACACCTGTCGATGGGTCGGCTGAAAGAATGACCTCATATCCGAAGTCACCAACACATCTTCAAACCGGCCTCTTCTTGCAGGCGCTGTTGGATTGGT
This sequence comes from Lithobates pipiens, assembly GCF_037356315.1. Classification (NCBI taxonomy): domain Eukaryota; kingdom Metazoa; phylum Chordata; class Amphibia; order Anura; family Ranidae; genus Lithobates; species Lithobates pipiens. The sequence goes on from NW_027507687.1 coordinate 793,730, forward strand.
ACCCGCAAATCCTTCTCTGGGAGTGGGAATTGCTCCTCTGCCAGCGCACGCAAAAGCAGAATGCAGCATTTCTCGAAGCAAGGCCTGGAAGTGCTGCATTCTGACAGCCCTCTGCGACGGCGGTAACATTTCCGCCATTTTGTGTTTGTACCGGGGGTCTAAGTACGTTGCCACCCAGTACTGGTCCTTGACCCTCATGCTTTTTATACGGGGGTCCCTATTAAAACACTGGAGCATGAAGGCCCCCATTTGCACTAAAGTGGAAGCGGTGTGGTGGCCTGGCTCCTGCTCATCATCCAGGATAATGTCGTCCTCTTCATTCTCCTCTCCCCATCCTCGCACAACAGGGATCCCAGAAAGGTTTAAAGCATGCTCTTCTTGCTCCTGCTCATCCGCCCCGGCACCATCCTCCTCTGACTCCTCATCAGACTCCTGTTGTTGACTTGTCTCAGATAGAGTAGCCCCCCCTGGGAATTCATCCAGCATTGCGACTTCCTCATCTTCCCGCTCCTGCTCCTCCACAGCCTGATCAATGACACGACGCAATGCACGCTCCAGAAAGAAGGCATAAGGTACCATGTCACTGATGGCGCCATGGCTGCGACTGACCAGTTTGGTGATCTCCTCAAATGGCCGCAGAAGTCTGCATGTGTCGCGCATGAGCAGCCACTGGCGCGGTGAAAAAAAACCCAGCTCCCCAGAACCGTTTCTTTCGCAGAGTTCATACAGGTAGACGTTAACTGCACGTTTCTGCTGGAGCAGCCTATCAAGCATATAGAAGGTTGAGTTCCATCGCGTCGGGCAATCGCAAATAAGACGTCTGACCGGCAGATGGTGTCGCCGCTGAATGTCAGCAAGGCGAGCCATGGCCGTGTAAGATCTTCTGAAATGGGCCGAGATTTTCCTTGCCTGCCGCAAGATGTCCTGGACCCCAGGGTATTTGACAAGGAATCGCTGCACGACCAAGTTTAAGACGTGTGCCATGCACGGCACGTGCGTGATTTTGCCCTGTTTCAATGCGCTAAGCAGATTGGCACCGTTGTCACACACCACTTTACCAACTGTCAAATTGAGCGGTGTTAGCCACTCATCTGCCTGTGAACGCAAAGCTGAAAGGAGTGCCGGGCCAGTGTGGCTCTTTGCTTCCAGGCACAACAGACGCAGCACGGCATGGCAACGTCTCACCTGGCATGTGGAATAGGTTCTGGGGAGCTTGGGCGGTGCAGTGGAAGAGACGCTAGCAGCGGAAAAGGAGGAGGCAGCTGAGGAGGAGAGGGAGGAGGATGGAGTAGGAGGAGGAGAAGAAGAGTCAGGCCTGCATGCAATCCGTGGCGGTAAAACCAAATCTACACGGGTGCCACGGGTTACATGCTTGACGGCCGTCAGAAGGTTCACCCAGTGGGCAGTAAAACTGATATACCTTCCCTGCCCGTGTTTGCTAGACCACGTGTCTGTGGTCAGATGTATCTTGGCACCGACACTGTGTGCCAGAGATACATTCACTTGCCGCTGAACATGGCCATATAGCTCTGGGATGCCCTTCTCTGAGAAATACTTCCTTCCTGGGACCTTCCATTGTGGTGTTCCAATGGCCACAAATTTGCGAAAGGCCTCCGAGTCCACCAGTTTATATGGCAGTAGTTGGCGGGCTATGAGTTCTGACAAGCCAGCCGCCAACCGTTGGGCAAGAGGGTTATCCGGCGTCATCATTTTTTTACGCTCAAACATTAGGCCCACGGAAGCCTGCCTTTTTGCAGAAAAATGTGAGCTTGGCGTGATGGAAGGTGGAGTGGAGGACAATTGTGAGGAGAGAGGAGAAGGAGAAGTAGAAGACGAGGCTGGACGGTGAGAGCCTGCAGTGTGGCTTTGTGTGTTCCGTTGCTCCCACTGGGCTCGGTGATGGCTGCTCATGTGCCTTCTTAAGGCGGTCGTCCCTAGGTGAGTATTGGGCTTACCGCGACTAACGCGTTGACTGCAAAGATTGCAGATGGCAACGCTATTGTCAGCAGCGGACACGTTAAAAAAAGCCCACACTGCGGAGCCATGTGCCGGTGTCCTGGGAGCGCCAGATGTGACCGTACATGGTCGATGACTCGCTCCTGATACATTTGCAGTCTGCTTTGTCCCTGCTGTGCAATGTAAGTCATTGCTGCTTCTCCTCCCTATCTGCTGGTCCATATCTCCCTCTGAACTCCCCTCCTCTTCCTCTCTTGTGGGCACCCACGTGACATCACTAGACACGTCATCATCAACGTCACCTTCCCCACCGCTATAAGTAGAGTAGGCAGCAACACCGGGGACCAACCTCCTCCTTGGGCTGATCTGGGTACTGGCGTCAGACTGCTGAGTAGCGCTTGTTGCTACCTCCTCTTCCTGATCCAATACCAAGAGTGGCTGCGCATCAGAAATGTCCTCTTGATATGGATCGGAAAATAATTCCAGTGACTCAAGCGGAAGGTATGTGGTGGTGGTGGTGGTGGTCGTGTTGTTGGTGGTAGTGTCTTTGGGGGTGCACATAGCAGAGAGTGAAGAAGAGGGTGCAGATCGAGAGGATGAGGAGGGTGCAGAAGAGTAAGGCTGAGCGAGCCACTCAACCAAGTCTGGTGCATCCTTTAAAGTAATTGAACGCACCTTCTGCAACTTCCCACTTTGGCTCAAGCCTGTTGCTCCTGCCCTACCCCTACCACCCCTGCGGAAGGGCCTGCCTCTTCCTCTGCATGTCATTTTTTAAATGACCCTGTGACAAAACTCTTAGTCCCTATACCGCTGAAGGACTGCTGCAGTATAGGTGAGCGGTCAGCAGTGGTGCACGTCAACCCTATCTATTGTGGACCTATAGCGGTCCTTACAGAACAGCAGACTGTACCGCACTCAAGCCTATGTACCGTAGCACCCTATACCAAGTTACCAGTCCTTATAAGAACTTTTGTGGACCAAGCAGGTTGTGTATTAGTGTTTAGCAGACTGTACGTCAGTCCCTATACCGCTGAAGGACTGCTGCAGTATAGGGCAGCGGTCAGCAGTGGTGCACGTCAACCCTATCTATTGTGGACCGATAGCGGTCCTTACAGAACAGCAGACTGTACCGCACTCAAGCCTATGTACCGTAGCACCCTATACCAAGTTACCAGTCCTTATAAGAACTTTTGTGGACCAAGCAGGTTGTGTATTAGTGTTTAGCAGACTGTACGTCAGTCCCTATACCGCTGAAGGACTGCTGCAGTATAGGGCAGCGGTCAGCAGTGGTGCACGTCAACCCTATCTATTGTGGACCGATAGCGGTCCTTACAGAACAGCAGACTGTACCGCACTCAAGCCTATGTACCGTAGCACCCTATACCAAGTTACCAGTCCTTATAAGAACTTTTGTGGAACAAGCAGGTTGTGTGTTAGTGATTAGCAGACTGTACGTCAGTCCCTATACCAATGAAGGACTGCTGCAGTATAGGGCAGCGGTCAGCAGTAGTGCACGGCAACCCTATGTATTGTGGACCGATAGCGGTCCTTACAGAACAGCAGACTGTACTGCACTCAGGCCTATGTACCGTAGCACCCTATACCAAGTTACCAGTCCTTATAAGAACTTTTGTGGACCAAGCAGGTTGTGTGTTAGTGTTTAGCAGACTGTGCGTCAGTCCCTATACCGCTGAAGGACTGCTGCAGTATAGGGCAGCGGTCAGCAGTAGTGCACGGCAACCCTATGTATTGTGGACCGATAGCGGTCCTTACAGAACAGCAGACTGTAACGCACTCAGGCCTATGTACCGTAGCACCCTATACCAAGTTACCAGTCCTTATAAGAACTTTTGTGGACCAAGCAGGTTGTGTGTTAGTGATTAGCAGACTGTACGTCAGTCCCTATACCAATGAAGGACTGCTGCAGTATAGGGCAGCGGTCAGCAGTAGTGCACGGCAACCCTATGTATTGTGGACCGATAGCGGTCCTTACAGAACAGCAGACTGTAACGCACTCAGGCCTATGTACCGTAGCACCCTATACCAAGTTACCAGTCCTTATAAAAACTTTTGTGGACCAAGCAGGTTGTGTGTTAGTGTTTAGCAGACTGTGCGTCAGTCCCTATACCGCTGAAGGACTGCTGCAGTATAGGGCAGCGGTCAGCAGTGGTGCACGTCAACCCTATCTATTGTGGACCGATAGCGGTCCTTACAGAACAGCAGACTGTACCGCACTCAAGCCTATGTACCGTAGCACCCTATACCAAGTTACCAGTCCTTATAAGAACTTTTGTGGACCAAGCAGGTTGTGTATTAGTGTTTAGCAGACTGTACGTCAGTCCCTATACCGCTGAAGGACTGCTGCAGTATAGGGCAGCGGTCAGCAGTGGTGCACGTCAACCCTATCTATTGTGGACCGATAGCGGTCCTTACAGAACAGCAGACTGTACCGCACTCAAGCCTATGTACCGTAGCACCCTATACCAAGTTACCAGTCCTTATAAGAACTTTTGTGGAACAAGCAGGTTGTGTGTTAGTGATTAGCAGACTGTACGTCAGTCCCTATACCAATGAAGGACTGCTGCAGTATAGGGCAGCGGTCAGCAGTAGTGCACGGCAACCCTATGTATTGTGGACCGATAGCGGTCCTTACAGAACAGCAGACTGTACTGCACTCAGGCCTATGTACCGTAGCACCCTATACCAAGTTACCAGTCCTTATAAGAACTTTTGTGGACCAAGCAGGTTGTGTGTTAGTGTTTAGCAGACTGTGCGTCAGTCCCTATACCGCTGAAGGACTGCTGCAGTATAGGGCAGCGGTCAGCAGTAGTGCACGGCAACCCTATGTATTGTGGACCGATAGCGGTCCTTACAGAACAGCAGACTGTAACGCACTCAGGCCTATGTACCGTAGCACCCTATACCAAGTTACCAGTCCTTATAAGAACTTTTGTGGACCAAGCAGGTTGTGTGTTAGTGATTAGCAGACTGTACGTCAGTCCCTATACCAATGAAGGACTGCTGCAGTATAGGGCAGCGGTCAGCAGTAGTGCACGGCAACCCTATGTATTGTGGACCGATAGCGGTCCTTACAGAACAGCAGACTGTAACGCACTCAGGCCTATGTACCGTAGCACCCTATACCAAGTTACCAGTCCTTATAAAAACTTTTGTGGACCAAGCAGGTTGTGTGTTAGTGTTTAGCAGACTGTGCGTCAGTCCCTATACCGCTGAAGGACTGCTGCAGTATAGGGCAGCGGTCAGCAGTGGTGCACGTCAACCCTATCTATTGTGGACCGATAGCGGTCCTTACAGAACAGCAGACTGTACCGCACTCAAGCCTATGTACCGTAGCACCCTATACCAAGTTACCAGTCCTTATAAGAACTTTTGTGGACCAAGCAGGTTGTGTATTAGTGTTTAGCAGACTGTACGTCAGTCCCTATACCGCTGAAGGACTGCTGCAGTATAGGGCAGCGGTCAGCAGTGGTGCACGTCAACCCTATCTATTGTGGACCGATAGCGGTCCTTACAGAACAGCAGACTGTACCGCACTCAAGCCTATGTACCGTAGCACCCTATACCAAGTTACCAGTCCTTATAAGAACTTTTGTGGAACAAGCAGGTTGTGTGTTAGTGATTAGCAGACTGTACGTCAGTCCCTATACCAATGAAGGACTGCTGCAGTATAGGGCAGCGGTCAGCAGTAGTGCACGGCAACCCTATGTATTGTGGACCGATAGCGGTCCTTACAGAACAGCAGACTGTACTGCACTCAGGCCTATGTACCGTAGCACCCTATACCAAGTTACCAGTCCTTATAAGAACTTTTGTGGACCAAGCAGGTTGTGTGTTAGTGTTTAGCAGACTGTGCGTCAGTCCCTATACCGCTGAAGGACTGCTGCAGTATAGGGCAGCGGTCAGCAGTAGTGCACGGCAACCCTATGTATTGTGGACCGATAGCGGTCCTTACAGAACAGCAGACTGTAACGCACTCAGGCCTATGTACCGTAGCACCCTATACCAAGTTACCAGTCCTTATAAGAACTTTTGTGGACCAAGCAGGTTGTGTGTTAGTGATTAGCAGACTGTACGTCAGTCCCTATACCAATGAAGGACTGCTGCAGTATAGGGCAGCGGTCAGCAGTAGTGCACGGCAACCCTATGTATTGTGGACCGATAGCGGTCCTTACAGAACAGCAGACTGTAACGCACTCAGGCCTATGTACCGTAGCACCCTATACCAAGTTACCAGTCCTTATAAAAACTTTTGTGGACCAAGCAGGTTGTGTGTTAGTGTTTAGCAGACTGTGCGTCAGTCCCTATACCGCTGAAGGACTGCTGCAGTATAGGGCAGCGGTCAGCAGTGGTGCACGTCAACCCTATCTATTGTGGACCGATAGCGGTCCTTACAGAACAGCAGACTGTACCGCACTCAAGCCTATGTACCGTAGCACCCTATACCAAGTTACCAGTCCTTATAAGAACTTTTGTGGACCAAGCAGGTTGTGTATTAGTGTTTAGCAGACTGTACGTCAGTCCCTATACCGCTGAAGGACTGCTGCAGTATAGGGCAGCGGTCAGCAGTGGTGCACGTCAACCCTATCTATTGTGGACCGATAGCGGTCCTTACAGAACAGCAGACTGTACCGCACTCAAGCCTATGTACCGTAGCACCCTATACCAAGTTACCAGTCCTTATAAGAACTTTTGTGGAACAAGCAGGTTGTGTGTTAGTGATTAGCAGACTGTACGTCAGTCCCTATACCAATGAAGGACTGCTGCAGTATAGGGCAGCGGTCAGCAGTAGTGCACGGCAACCCTATGTATTGTGGACCGATAGCGGTCCTTACAGAACAGCAGACTGTAACGCACTCAGGCCTATGTACCGTAGCACCCTATACCAAGTTACCAGTCCTTATAAGAACTTTTGTGGACCAAGCAGGTTGTGTGTTAGTGATTAGCAGACTGTACGTCAGTCCCTATACCAATGAAGGACTGCTGCAGTATAGGGCAGCGGTCAGCAGTAGTGCACGGCAACCCTATGTATTGTGGACCGATAGCGGTCCTTACAGAACAGCAGACTGTACTGCACTCAGGCCTATGTACCGTAGCACCCTATACCAAGTTACCAGTCCTTATAAAAACTTTTGTGGACCAAGCAGGTTGTGTGTTAGTGTTTAGCAGACTGTGCGTCAGTCCCTATACCGCTGAAGGACTGCTGCAGTATAGGGCAGCGGTCAGCAGTAGTGCACGGCAACCCTATGTATTGTGGACCGATAGCGGTCCTTACAGAACAGCAGACTGTAACGCACTCAGGCCTATGTACCGTAGCACCCTATACCAAGTTACCAGTCCTTATAAGAACTTTTGTGGACCAAGCAGGTTGTGTGTTAGTGATTAGCAGACTGTACGTCAGTCCCTATACCAATGAAGGACTGCTGCAGTATAGGGCAGCGGTCAGCAGTAGTGCACGGCAACCCTATGTATTGTGGACCGATAGCGGTCCTTACAGAACAGCAGACTGTACCGCACCCAAGCCTATGTACCGTAGCACCCTAGACAGACCAAGTTACCAGTCCTGATAAAGAGCTTTGTGGAACAAGTGAGTTGTGAATGATTAGCAGACTGCAGCAGAAGGGCAGCAGTCAAGTATAATATTCTTTCTATATTTGGAAGAAAGAATATTATACGTGTACAAGCCTATTACCGTACCACTGATACCAGTCCTGAAAAGAACCTTTGTGGAACTAATAGTAACAGCAAGTCTTTAAAATTATCCTCACTGCCTGACACACTGCTTCCTGCCTGTCCCTATACAAATTGGCAAAAAAGAGTAGGCTGGAACGATTAGCTGGAACAGCTCTTTTGTGGACCTGATAGTAACAGCTAATGATGATGATGATGATGATGATGAAGAAAGACTAATCTGGCTGAGCTGTCCCTAAAATAGCAGCATACAGCGCTCTGTCCCTTTATCTAAACTGACAAAAGAAACTCAGGCTGCTGACCTAACACCTATACCAGTCCTGAAAAGAACTTTTGTGTACCAAATAGCTAGCGTTTTCTCTGTCCCTACTCCACACAGGATCCTTTCCCTACAGTGACAGAAGAAAGAATGTAAAATGGCCACCGGATCGGGTGTATTTATAGGTTAGGGGGAATGTCCAAGTGTCCATGAGCTGTCATGTCTCAATTGGTTGTCCTGTAACACATGATAAACGTGTCACGAAAGGTTAAAGTTCTTGTATACATTAAACACGTAAGTCCGCCGGGGCGAACGACGGAAAAAGGCGTTCGAACCCGCGGACGGCGAAAGTCGGAAATTCGCCGCGAAACGACCGCCGGGCGAACCGTTCGGCCATCACTAATGGTACCCAATACTGTTCTGGGTGGAAGGTAGATGTCATGTTGAGCACGGTTCAGTATAGGTATCTTCACCAGTTTAGAGAACCCATTTGGCACATCTACCACTGAAGGAAATAGTTCAAGTCCTTCCTCAACTGGATATTCGGGAAGTGGTTCAAATGACATGATTCCTCCTTTCGGCCTCCTTTAATCTGGAGTCCCTTCTTCCCCACTTTGACCATACGACTATCGAATATTTCTCCTGGGTCAGTTGCTTGACTGACAGCATTGACAATGTTATTCGCTACACTCTGTCTTACTTTTATAGCTTCACTCAGCAAGATAGTCAGGTTTTGGGTGCTGTTTGGTCGGTCACGGTTTTCTCTGATCAATTCTTCGATAACATTAAACCCAAGAATTGGATTGTCATTACAGCAGTCACTCACCAGCATTGGCACATAAATGGCTGAGTTTCCATGTCCACTACTTTTGAATTCCAGGAAGACTTCAATCCATCCGATGAATGGAATGAGCGAACCATTTGCAGCTGTAATGGATAAGTTGTCATCACAAAGTAAATCTTGTATGTGCCTAATGGAGACACTGGGTAGAAACTTTTCTAACCATGCCTTCCCGACAATGCTGACCTGAGCTCCTGTATCCATCAACATGTCAACCGGAACACCATTCATCTGACATGACAGTAGGCATTTTCCTCCAATTAATTGTGCTACGTGTTGTTTGGAGAATCCATTCTCTTTTGGGAGTGTTCTAGTTGACCGGTGGGTAAATACCCTGTTTACCTTAGCATGGGACAGATCATTTGAGGTGGTCACTGGTTGTCCCTTTCCCAGTGACCGTCTGTCGTTTCCCGACTGCCTTCTTTTCTTCAAGCAATCAACCGCTCTGTGTCCTGTCCAACCACAGTAGAAACAATGGTAGCAGTTCTGACTCTCTCGTTTAATGCAATCATCACACCTGGGCTTGCAGTGAGTTGTATCTGGAACTTGAACATTGGTTAGTGGCTTAGTCATTTGGTTTCCAACAATAGGAGTTAGCTTCATCATCTTTTCCAGGTTCTTTGTGAGAGCAGAGACCTGTGTTGTTAGTTCCATTAATGCAGTGTGATTTGCTCTAGCATCTCCCTCAACTCCCTTTTGGAAGGTGTCTTTTTCGCTATTCCCTGGTGTCTGGGATGAATGAACAGTAAGAGGTTTATGTTTGGGTGCACTGTTTAAGCGTCTCTGCCTTTCTGTTTCCTCATCAACTGATCTGGTGACTTGCTCTATGATAAAGTCATCCGTTACTGTCAAATCAGACACATAAGGCTTGATATCTCGTCTAACATTAGAATTTTTCTCATTTAGTCCCTGATACAGTGTATGAAGGAATATGCCTTGCACCAGTTTTTTGTCATAGCTAAGCTCTTGCCTATCATGTTGTGATGTAGACAGAACTTTTTGTTTTAACCCCACTAGCCTGTAAACAAATTGTTGTGCTGTTTCTCTTTCTTGCTGGGTAGCATTGCTAAGGTCCTGAAATAACTCATTACCACTTCGTTCTCTCATATGTGACTTCAAAAACCTTTTCAATTCAGCAACAGTAAGATCATCTTTGTCAGTCAACATATCTTTAAAATTACCAGGTTTGATTATTCTCAACACTGTGCGTATAATTTCAGATTCAGGGAATTTTTCTGTTAGACCCTCGTCAATTTGTCTGCACGCGCTACTGTAACTCATGTCTGAACCATGATCTGAAATTACACCACCATGCATTTTAAATTCTCTACGTGGCAATAAAGCAACAACATCAGTTAATCTCACCACCTCCGATACCTGTTCAGTCCTTGCAGTTCCACTACTTATTTTTTTTGCAGCGGTTGCAATGTCCACAGTTGGTGTACTTTCCTTGTTAAGTTTTAGTTCATTGATCTTGTCTTGGATGATGAGTAGGTAAGACATACCTTGATCTTCCAACTTTTCCAGCTGATCACTTCTCAAGTAGCCTTTAATAAATTCAACAAGTTCCATTTCGTTGGTACCAGTCACTGATGGAACGTCCACGTCTCTTTCATCCTCCAGCGTAATAGCGAGGCTATGCAGCTGTTCTTCATTAAGCAGATGAATTTGTTTCTGGATATCCCACATCAGCGCACGACGAGGAGACGCCATCTCTGTTGCAATCTGAAGACTTGCACTCACGAGGCAGACGACTCTCACGACTCTCCTTGTAGCTCTGTAGCAGGCTCACGCTTGTCTCGCGCTTCCTTCTCACTGGTAACACAACGAATCCCGGCACACGAGCCCCCAAAATGTTACCGGCCTCAAAATGTGAATTAAGAGAGCCGATGATTGTAGACGCGATGAGATAAGGTGATCAGCTTGGCGTGGACTGCAAAGAATCACACAAACAGCATGAGATATGACCACTGACTTTATGGCTGGAAGTAGTTTCATTTTTACATAACAATACATATTTTACATTTTTATAGTCACATGTTTATAAACATTAACAATATATATAATACAGATTTTAACTAAAGTATTTTAAAACGTAGTTATAACAATGAACATTACTATATTTAATAACATATATATCCCTGTTATTCAGTGTTATAGATAATTATCTTTATCTCTCTGGTACACTTTAAGTGTGCAATAATCATACTAGCAATGCATTGCTTTAATACAAATATTTTCATGGTAGTACTCTTTTTTAACCACTAGATGGTGCACATTGCATGTCTGTATGATGCAATACACAAGCTTTACATACAATAGTTTTTTTTCTATATTAAATAACAGAAAACATGTGCTTCTATAAATCTATGCAATTTTCAATAAATCAGGTTTAAATATACCTATTTAGAAAGGTTTAGTGTTTATCATAGACATTTGTTCTGACTAATACAGTATTTTCATGTTCTTATGCACTTTTCACTTGTTTCTGACACATGCTGTTCTAAACTTCTAATTACAGCAAAACTATAGCATAAAATCTGCTGAGACTTTTTCTGCATCTGCTCAAGATGTTTAGGAATCTTTCTATCACAGGTTAATACAGATTAGGAACGATTTAGAGTACATACCTGCAAAGAATCACACAAACAGCATGAGATATGACCACTGACTTTATGGCTGGAAGTAGTTTAATTTCCAGTCACATGGTGTGTGGCCTTATATAGACTCTGTTTGTGTACCTTCTCTGCCATCTACTGGTTATTAATAGAATAGAAGGGACATGTTTAGAAATATAAAAAAAAAATGAATATGTACTTTGCTTTGGGGTGTCTGTTTTGTGACCATATAAACCCCAGTCCGTCACACCAGCACTGTTGACTGTAGACACAGAGCCTGCTTGCCCTCTTTTAGTGGCCTGTGAGCGTCTGCCTATCCTCGGTGGCCTTCTGGACATGATGTAAATTTGCCTGTTCCAAATTACAAACAGATTCAACTTAAACTCTCCCCCTCAACTTTGTCCCATGTAAATCAGCATAAAAACCCTAATGAACACTGCTTGTAGATATCTCCTTACTTGCTTAGTATTGTTGTAATCCTTTTTGTTCTTTAGAATGAAGTCACTGAGCATGCCCAGATCTCCCCTGATTTACAGCACACTCTCTATGTGCTTGTCTATCTGTTATCAGGACTTCCTATGGCACACCACTGATATCCCAGGAGGCTGCATAATCACTCAGAGCTTCCTCCTATATCCCATTTGACCATGTGACAACACATGCAGTGTAAACCTGGCCATTACTACAGTCTTATCGGTTGAATCTGATACGACTGACATAGGCAAACATTAGACAATGGCACAAGTAAATACTATGAAATAAAACAAGTCAGCTATGAACAGGGAACAGGGTTGCCATAGAAACGTGGATTGAGAAGGAGGCTTGGTTAACAGTACAGGAAGTGCTCAATGTAAGGGCGGAAATACACTCCACTGTGGGCTCAGAAAACAATACTTAAGATGCCGCTGACTTACCCCTGGAAACAAGTTTTTTAAAGTTTCTTTAAACAGTAAGTAATATGTGATTTGGGCTGGATTACAGTGGCTATAGTTTGATAATTACTTATTATAATGGACTAAATGAAAATAAGCATCAGAGGGGGAGAGTTTACTTCCTCTTTAAATGTTTAAAACTGTGTGAAAGCCAATAACACAAACTAGTAATGTGTTGCTGGTAGTTTCAATATAATCGGGTGCAATGGAAAGCAGCTGAGACAGGAACTCAGAGTGTCTCCCTGAGGCAAATGCACACGCCATGGGGCGTGATGATGTCAGCGCGTCAGCGGCGGAAGAAGATTTCCCCATCAGCGCAATGCATTGCAACTAGATGGGGACATACAGGAGCTCGATCCTGCACAAAGGCAGAGGCGGGGGTCACACGGACCTCCATACCTCAAGAGACATGCACAGGAGGAGCCCATCCGCTGGGCATGAGCAAAGCATGGCGCAGACCTGGACACGCATGAAGCACCACCTAGTGGCCCAGTAGAGTGATAATAAATACCCCACAAAAATTATATATGAAGGAGAAAAGGAAGGGAAAAAAGGGTAAAAAGGAATTAACAGTGAAATAAACAATGAACAATGATGAATACAAAATATATGTATGTACATACTGTGAGGGGTTAGCTCAGCAGCGGGTGTGTGTGACCCCCTGGATGGGTTCACAACACAAAATCAGGCACAGCAGACAGCGTTGTAGGTGCAAAAAACAAAAGATCCGGTTTATTTATGCTACATGCAGTGATACATATAACAGCCAAACAAAAATAAAACATGAAAATAAATCCTGGTCAGCTTGACCTCTAACTACACACTTAGATTCCCTGTCTAACAACTGGGTGCAGCCTTGTGCTGTACCAGTCCCTGCCTCTGTTGTAAAGGTTTGCCACACAGGCGTTAACTCACCGCACAGAACAGATATCACACTCCCCAGTCTATACAACACAAAACTGGTTCCAGGATGGAGCATCTCCCTAAGCATGCTGGGGTTTTTTGTAGAGGTCTTAATGAGCCCATTTACTTCAGCTGGGCTCATTAACTCTTCCCCTCTAGTTGTACAAGTCTGCATAAAGCCTGAATCTAGGGCACACATATTTCCCATCCTGGATACAACCAGGTGACTTTACCTGCCTGCTGCCACATACCCCCCCCCCTCTTGTTTCAACCTTGGGGTTGTAACACAAGCAGTCAGACACGCATGTATCCGAGACAAAGCATCCACATTCCCCATTTTAACACCAGGGCGATGCTTAACTGTAAAGTTAAATTCTTGTAGGGCCAGGAACCACCTATTTACCCTTCTTTTGGTCTCCTTGTTCTGAGCCATCCACTTTAAAGGAGCGTGATCAGTCACCAGGTCAAAGTGCCTACCTAGCAGATAGTACCGAAGGGAATCTAGAGCCCACTTCACTGCTAAACATTCCTTCTCAATCGTGGAGTAATTTACCTCATGGGACTTCAACTTCCTGCTGAGGTAAATGACTGGGTGCTCTTCCCCGTTCCAGACCTGGGATAACACTGCTCCTAACCCAACGTCTGATGCATCAGTTTGTACAACAAAGTCCTTAGAGAAGTCTGGTGAGTACAACACTGGCTGGCTACATAAGGCTGTTTTTAAGGACTGAAATGCTTCTTCAGCCTCTGGGGACCATTTAACCATGACCGACTCTTTCCCTTTTGTCAGGTTGGTGAGGGGCACAGCCTGAGAAGCAAAATGGGGAATGAATCGTCGATAATAGCCAGCGATTCCCAGAAAGGCTCATACCTGTTTCTTGCTGTTGGGACGTGGCCAACTCTGTATGGCCTCGACTTTATTGACTTGGGGTTTTATCACCCCCCTCCCAATAGTGTACCCAAGATATTTGGCCTCCTCCTGTCCAATGGTACACTTCTTTGGATTGGCCGTAAACCCAGCTTCCCGGATAGAGTCTAGGACTGCTTGTACTTTTGGCAAATGTGAGACCCAGTCTGTGCTATGGATAATCACATCATCCAGGTAAGCTGCAGCATATTTCTGATGGGGCCTCAGAATCTTATCCATTTTCCGTTGGAATGTTGCCGGTGCATTCTGTAACCCAAACGGCATTCTCTTATATTGGAATGCCCCATCTGGGGTTACAAACGCAGTTTTCTCCTTGGCTGACTCGGCCAGGGGAATTTGCCAATACCCTTTGGTGAGATCAAGAGTTGTCATATATCGGGCTGTTCCCAGCCGGTCAATCAACTCATCTATACGCGGCATGGGGTAGGTGTCAAATTTTGTAACTTTATTCAATTGTCGAAAATCGTTACAAAACCGCCAGCTCCCATCAGGTTTGGGCACTAGTACGATAGGACTGGACCAGTCACTCTGGGACTCCTCTATCACACCCAATTCCAGCATCCTTTGAACCTCCCCACGTATTGCCTCCCGTCGGGCCTCTGGTATTCTATAAGGTTTTAGTTTTAGCCTTTCTCCTGGCGGGGTGATAATGTCATGCTCTACGCCCGATGTTTGTCCCGGCAGCTCAGAGAAAATCTCTTTGTTACGAAGTACAAACTCTTTAACCTCCTGTTGTTGGGCTTTCGATAAGGTGTCTGCTATTCCAACCTCAGGAACTAAGCAATCAGGCTGTGCTTGTGACAAAGTCTCTGCGACTAGGGATTCCCTATCCCTCCAGGCTTTCAGCAGATTGACATGATAGATCTGCTCCGGCTTTCGCCTTCCTGGCTGTCTAACCCTGTAGTTCACCCCACTAATATTTTCAATTACTTCGTATGGACCTTGCCATTTGGCCAGAAATTTGCTTTCAACCGTAGGGACTAGCACCAAGACCCTATCCCCCGGGGAAAAAGTACGGGTCTTGGCCCCACGGTTGTACACACTCTGCTGTGCTAACTGCGCTTGGGTCAAATGTTCCTTTACGATTGGCATTACCTGTGCAATTCTATCTTGCATCAGGGCGACATGCTCAATCACGCTCCTGTGAGGAGAACTCTCATTTTCCCAAGTTTCCTTGGCGATATCCAGCAGCCCTCTGGGGTGTCTCCCATAGAGCAACTCGAAGGGTGAGAAACCCGTAGAGGATTGGGGTACCTCCCTAATGGCAAACATTAGATAGGGTATTAGACAGTCCCAATTCTTTCCATCTCTATCCACCACCTTCTTTAACATTTGTTTAAGGGTTTTGTTGAATCTTTCAACCAACCCATCTGTTTGGGGGTGATACACAGATGTACGCAATTGCTTCACTTTGTACAACTTGCATAGTTCTTTCATAACCCTGGACATAAAGGGTGTACCTTGGTCTGTAAGCAGTTCCTTACAAATACCCACGCGGCTAAAAACAAGAGATAGCTCTTTGGCTATGGTTTTAGCCGAGGTATTTCGAAGAGGAATTGCTTCCGGATAACGGGTGGCATAGTCCAATATAACCAAAATGTACTGATGCCCCCTAGCAGACTTCATTATCGGACCTACCAAATCCATTGCGATCCTCTCAAAGGGGACCTCAATGATAGGAAGAGGTACCAGCGGGTTACGGAAATGTGGCATAGGTGCCGACTTCTGACACACAGGGCAGGAGGAACAATAATTTTCTGTTTCCTTCATGACCCCAGGCCAATAGAATCTCTGCAGTACCCTCTCTCTGGTTTTCTCGGCCCCCAGATGACCTCCCAGAATGTGCCCATGGGCCAATTCTAACACCAACTTCCTGTAAGGTTTGGGCACTACAAGTTGCTCAATGGTTTCTTCTGCCCTTTGAGCCACTCGATACAGCAGGTCCCTTTCCATAGTGAAGTAAGGATAAGTGCAAGTCTTATCTGGGTTCACTAACTCGCCATCTATTTTCACCACATTTTCCCGTGCCTTTATTAGGGTGGGATCTTTTAACTGTTCTGTGGCAAAATTTTCCCTGTGAACCTCAAGATCTGAAAACTCCACAGACGGCATGTTTTCATCTGAAGATGTTGGCTCCTCCCCAGTTTCTCGAGTTTCCCCCGCCAATACCGACAAGGGAAATTCAGGAGAGTCCTCACCACTTCCAGAGGAATTCTGGTCATCTTCCTGGTCTATAGGGGCACCAGTGGGGGGCTCAGGACAATCCCAGAGTTCCCAGAATTTTGGAAAATCCCTTCCCACAATAGCATCACGTGGTAAGTGAGACACTAACCCCACTTGATGAGAGAGGTTACCTTTGGGGGTCTCAAAAAACACTGAAGTTACAGGATACTCTCGGGTGTCCCCATGCACACAAATAACAGCCACCCTGTTCTTCCCAGAGACCTCTGTAGTAACTAATTCAGCTTTTATCAATGTTACCAGGCTACCTGAATCCAGCAACACATCAACATTTCTGCCATTAATACACATTTTACATAAATGTTTCTCAGGTCCCCGAATGGCAGTGCATGCAACTGTCGCAAACAGCGACTGACGTCTCTCCCTTATAAAGTCACATTGCATAGGCTCATCCACAACGGGGCAATTGGCTGCAATATGTCCCTCTTGCCGGCAGCGGTAGCAAATAATCTTTTTCGCTGTCTCTTGCAGCATGGGCTTCCTGGGCTGCTCCCGCCAGACCTTAGGTAGAACTCTCACTCTCTCCACCCTCACCCCTTGGAGTCATCTTACCCGCCACTGGGGATGATCTGGTCTTAGGATGGAAAGTCCGTGAGTCCCTGGAAGAGGTGGTCAAGTTCTCTGTAGCCAAGTACCTCTCAACCAGATCCACAAGTTTATCTGCATTTTCTGGGTCTCCATGGCTTACCCATTTTTGGATGGCAGTAGGAAGAGCTCTCAGGAAACGATCCATAACCACACGTTCCACAATGTTTGGTGCGGTCAAAGTCTCTGGCTAAAGCCACTTCCTGCTCAGGTGAATGAGATCATACATTTGAGATCTGGGGGGTTTTCCAACCTGAAAAGTCCAATTATGCACACGCTGAGCCCGGACGGCCAGGGTGACACCCAGCCTTGCCAATATTTCTGTTTTTAGTACCACATAGTCTTTTGCTTGGTCAGGCTCTAGGTCATAATAAGCTTTCTGCGATTCCCCAGTTAACAGAGGGGCCACCAGTCCAGCCCATTGCTCCTTAGGCCACTTTTCCCTTTCAGCAGTCCTTTCAAATGTGGTCAAAAACACCTCCGGATCATCCTCTCCAGTCATTTTTGTCAGTAAACGGCTCACACCAAAGGATGCGGTATTATTGTAACCACTTGCTTCATTGGTCTGCGGATGTTGCTGTATCAATGTCTCTATTTGCTGTTGAAAACTCTGCTCTTGCTTCTGCAACAGGTCTATGAAGCGGGCTTCAGATCGCTGCTGGGCTTGTTGCTGAGCTTCCAAACTCTGCTGCAAAGTTGCATTTGTCTGCTGCTGATTTGCATATGTCTGCTGCTGGGCTTGTTGCTGAGCTTCCAGACTCTGCTGGTGAGCTTTCTGCTGAGCTTCCAGACTCTGCTGTTGAGCCTTCTGCTGAGCTTTCAGACTCTGCTGTTGAGCTGCAAGGCTCCTTTGTAAACCCGCATTTGTTTGCTGCTGATTTGCATTTGCTAAAGCCAGCTGTCTCAGTATCTCCTCCATGCTGGCCTTAAAAAATTAAAATAAAAATAAAAAACTGCCAAAATTCTCCACCAACTGTGAGGGGTTAGCTCGGCAGCAGGTGTGTGTGACCCCCCTGGATGGGTTCACAACACAAAATCAGGCACAGCAGACAGCGTTGTAGGTGCAAAAAACAAAAGATCCGGTTTATTTATGCTACATGCAGTGATACATATAACAGCCAAACAAAAATAAAACATGAAAATAAATCCTGGTCAGCCT